>NC_088868.1:6910951-7143157 GCF_032884065.1 Artemia franciscana
TAACTTTGGATTTCCTTTAGATAATTACCTTGGATCTTTAATTCGAAATTAAGTCGACTAAATTATTCAAATTTCTCAAAAGTACTAAGGTTTCAGAATTTTTCTTCTTTTTGGATTCTATTTTTTTAACCGTTCTCTAATATCACTTATAACCATATTTATCGTCTTTTTTCTTTCAGGTTGTATCACGCAGCTATATTCAAGATTTGTAAATGAACTGTGCATAGAATATTATTTTTTCAAGCGATATTGATATTTGTCATTGAAGTGTTTTTTTTAAACATTATACTCTTTTTTTATTTTTTTCTCTAGCTTTAAAGTTTGAAGGGAAGATTAAGGCCCATCTTAAATCGTGTAATAAGGGTCTTAAGATTTTACACCTTAGGAAGATTATGCACAAATTTCAGAGGGTAGATTTCGTCTTGTCTTAATTTATGCATTAATCCATTAGACAATTCGACCATTGTGGATAAGACCACAAGACTATAACTATAGTCAACAAAGCTATAAGTCTAGTCAAATCCATGCCTTTCTTTCCATTATTGGTAATCTTATGTTAGATACAAAACAATTAGAGGAGGTCACACCTTGCTCAATTTTTCTGAACCAATTACCATTCTATGCCTGTTATTGGGAATTACTCCCGAATCCAGATTAAAAAAAGTTAAAGTAATGCTATACCTAAAGTTGGATCTCTGAATCTTCAAACATCTTTATTCCTTAGTTTTATAATATGAAAAAAACTTCGTTTTCTTAAAGAGTTAAAGAGGCTGCGTCCCAAAGTCGAACCTTAAAACGTACAGGAATTAGAAGAGGCAGTTGGGGGGCTGCCGCCCCCCAAATCCCCCGCTTTTAAAGACTCTTTTGTACAGGTTTTTTGTTTTTTTGCTAACCCCCAGCTCTTGGCTTCGGAAAGGCCCTCTTTTAATTAACAAAAAATTGAAATGAATGAATAATGGAATAACTTCGAAAAATGTTAAACACAAAAGGACAGGAGAACCATTGCGCCGAAACTAGTAATTAGTAACAATGAAGTCCCCCCACAACAAAAAACCTGTACAAAAGGGTCGAAACTTTCGGGGGGTTAAGATTTTCCTACGAAACTTTCAAGGGCACTTACTCGGAGAATTCCACATCGAATGAGTCTTCGTACACCCAGATCCGATGTCGAATGTGACCTGTAGGCGTCTAGGAAAAAAAAGAAAATGAATTTTAAGTGGCTATGCGTGGTTTCTGGAAAACAGGGAAGGAGTTATCGGATCGAGCTGAAATTTCGCGGATAAGCTCCTGGGGCGTAGGGGACCTTAACTTGTGAATTTCAGCCCGATTGGACAACGTTAAAGGGGGGCTGGGGTTGACGGGTCGAAACTTTCGGCCAGATTTTCCCCATGAAGGAAAAGTTGGAAAGGGATGAAATTTTGCAGGTTTCTTAGTTGGAGCTCGAAATGCATCCCTCCCCATCCCTCTGTGACCACTGGAACCGAAGATCGCTTAACATTGTCGTGTGTCGCCTCTTTATAGAGGCACGAGTGTGCCTCCTTGATAGATTACTAGCTGTTGGGGTGGCGCTTCACGTCACCCCAACACCTAGTTGGTGGGAGCACTTCGCACCCCCCACAAGCCTCCCCACGCACGTAAGTCGTTACGTGCCATATTAGTTACGTGCCATTGTAGTTGTGTCCCTGTGTCCCACCTGTGAATATAGATGTGAATATATATATGTTTTTAACTACGTAAAACTTGCGAATATAAAACATTCTTCTCTGTCCCATTGTTTGTGCGTATAAATAGATTGTCAGGTTTACTGACTCTGAACATGCAATATATAATTGTCCATGGGAAAAACAATCCGTATTCTGATCTATACCTCATTATTCTAATGATTGTGCTTGAGCTTTGTTGATGGTGATTGCTAATCGGACATTTCCTGTGTCCCCGTCGTCATTTATGTATCCCCCTGTGCCCCCCAGCATCCCCGTTGTAGTTGTTTCCCTGTGTCCCGGTCGTCATTTATATTCCCTGTGTCCCGGTCGTCATTTGTGTCACGACGTCCCGGTCTGTAATTTCTCTTTGAGAGTCCCGGTCGTCATTTATATTCCCTGTATCCCGGTCGTCATTTGTGTCCCGGTGTCCCGGTCTATAGTGTCATCTTATAATGACGTCATATACAAAGCCTTATATACTTGTAATGACGTATATACTTATAATAAACCCACAAACAAACAAACATGCATACAAACAACTTAATTATATCTATCTATCTATCTATATAGTCCCGCTTATGGTATGGTGGCCCACCATTACGCCCCACCGTATGGTGGGGCGCTTCGCACCCCCCCCCCCCCCCAAGCCCCCCCGCGCGTAAGTCGTTACGCGCCATATTAGTTACGCGCCATTGTAGCAGTGTCCCTGTGTCCCACCTGTGAATAAAGATAGATATAAATATATATTTTTAACTACGTAAAACATGCGAATATACAACATTCTTCGCTGTCCCATTGTCTGTGCATATAAATAGCATTTATATTCACTGTGTCCCGGTCGTCATTTGTGTCCTGGTGTCCCAGTTTGTATTTCCTCTTTGAGTGTCCCGGTCGTCATTTATATTCCCTGTGTCCCAGTGTCCCGGTCGTCATTTGTGTCCCGGTGTCCCGGTCTGTAATTTCTGTTCAAACAATCCCTGTATCTCAGTCGTCAATTATATATCCCACCTGTGCCCCCGGCGTCCCCGTTGTAGTTGTGTCCCTGCGTCCCGGTCGTCATTTATATTCCCGGTCGTGATTTGGGTCCGGGTGTCCCAGTCTGTAATTTTTCTTTGAGGTTCCTGGTCGTCATTTATATTACCTCTGTGTCGGTCGTCATTTGTGTCCCGGTCTGTAATTTATCTTTGAGTGTTTTTTCTTTTTAGTTTTTTTTAGTTTTTTACATTTTTTCAGTTTTTTTTCTTCTTTATTTTTCAGCGTCACTATGAAGTACAGCACCGGGACACAAATGACGACCGGGACACAGGGAATATAAATGACGACCAGGACATAAGTAAAAAAACTAAAAAAAGGTAAAAACTACAAAAAAAAATAAAAAGAAAAACTAAAAAAGCTAAAAAAAAGAAAAAAAGAAAAAAAATGAAAAATAAAGGAGAAAAACAAAACTAAAAAAAATAAAAATAAAAAAACTAAAAAGGTAAAAACTAAAAAAAAAATAAAAAGAAAAAAGAAAAAAAAAACTAAAAAAAAGAAAAACCAAAAAAAACTAAAAAGAAAAAAAATGGAAAAACACAAAAATTTATTTCATCATATACCAATTCAAAAACGAATGTATATACAGACCGGGACACCGGGACACAAATGACGACCGGGACACAGGGAATATAAATGACGACCGGGACACGGGGACACAACTACAACGGGGACGCCGGGGGGCACAGGGGGATACATAAATGACGACGGGGACACAGGTAATGTTCGATTAGGAATCACCATCAACAAAGCTTAAGGGCAATCATTAGAATCATGAGGTATAACTAAAAAAAGGTAAAAAACTAAGAACTAAAAAAAAGACCAATTCAAAAACGAATGTATATACAGACCGGGACACCGGGACACAAATGACGACCGTGACACCGGGACACAAGGAATATAAATAATGACCCGGGACACAGGGACACAACTACAACGGGGACGCCGGGGGGGCACAGGGACACAACTACGATGGCGTGTAACTAATATGGCGCGTAACGACTTACGCGCGCGGGGGGGCTTGGGGGGGGGGGGCGAAGCGCCTCCACCAACTAGGTGTTGGGGTGGTGCGAAGTGCCACCCCAACAGCTAGTCTATCTATCTATATATATAAAAATAAGTTGTCTGTCCGTTATGCCAGATTATATCTTCTATATATATATAAACGAAAACAAACTAAAATGTAAAAACTGGGAATTGCATAAATATTTCCAAATATTTTAACAATAGACTAAAGTAATTCGGAAACCTTAAAACAGATACTTAAAATTTGAGGTTTATTATAAATTGCTGAGCTTTAGCAAGTTTGGCATAAGAGGAATTTTTAGTATAAATCTTAAAATGACAGAAGAAACAGCCGAGGAAGCTGCTCAAATAGTTAATTCAAAGAGAAATTTTAGTATAAATCCTACAATGGCAGAAGAAACAGCCAAGGAATCTGCTCAAAGGATTTATGCCAAAAGGCTTGCGGCTAAAGAACGCAAAACCGCGCAGTTAGACTAAAATCCACCTGGACAGCGAGAGTCAAAACGTATCAAAACTGAAAATGATAGCGATGATGATTGGGTTTGGGATTTTGACTTGGATAAGGTCATCAATGCCTACCAGATTTTAGTAAAAAACACAAAGTTTTGGCGATATGTATTTACGTCTGAAAAATAAAGAATAAAAAGAAAAGACCGGGACACTCAAAGAGAAATTACCGACCGGGACACAAATGATAACCGGGACACTGGTACAGAGGGAATATAAATGACGACCGGGAAACTCAAAGAGAGATTACAGACTGGGATACCGGGACACAAATGACGACCAGGACACAGGGACACAACTACAACGGGGACGCCGGGGGCACAGGGGGATATATAAATGACGACAGGGACACAGGGAATGTTCGATTATCAATTACCATCAACAAAGCTCAAGGGCAATCGTTAGAAAAATGCGGTATAGATCTGAATACGAATTGTTTTCCTATGGACAATTATTATGTTGGTTGTTCAAGAGTTTGTCTGTGGGTCTGTGTGTCAAGTGACATCATGTTTGTTTGTCGACTGACGTCATGTTTGTCGACTGACGAAATTACAGACCGGGACATCGGGACACAAATGACGACCGGGACACCGGGATATAGGGAATATAAATGACGACCGGGACACAAGGAATGTTCGATTAGCAATCACCATCAACAAAGCACCGGGACACAAATGACGACCGGGACACAGGGAATATAAATGACGACCAGGACACTCAAAGAGAAATTACAGACCGAGACATCGGAACAAAAATGACGACCGCGACACTCAGAGAGAAATTACAGACTGGGACACCGGGACACAAATGACGACCGGGACACAGGGAAACAACTACAACAGGGACGCCGGGGGCACAGGGGGATATATAAATGACGACGGGGACACAGGGAATGTTTGATTAGCAATCACCATCAACAAAGCTCAAGGGCAATCATTAGAATAATGAGGTATAGATCTGAATACAGATTGTTTTTCCCATGGACAATTATATGTTGCATGTTCAAGAGTCGGTAAACCTGACAATCTATTTATATGCACAGACAATGGAACAGCCAAGAATGCTGTATATTCGCATGTTTTACATAGTTAAAAATATACATATATCTATATATATTCACAGGTGGGACACAGGGACACAACTACAATGGCGCGTAACTAATATGGCGAGTAACGACTTACGCGCGTGGGGGGGGGGGCGCGCCACCCCAACACCTAGTATATCTATATATATAAAAATAAGTTGTCTGTGGATCGTGGATCAGGTGACGTCATGTTTCTGTGTCGGCTGACGTCATGAAATTAGTTGTCGTCATTTTTGTTATGACGATGCTTAGTATATTGTAAAACACATTAATTTGGTTAATAATATACCATTTAAAACACCAAAATGAACATGCTGGAGTAGTCACTCGGTGAGAGAGGGTGTCAGAACGGAGAATGAAGGTCCCAGGTTCAAATCCTGGTTAGGCTAAAAAAGGTAAAAAACTAAAAACTAAAAAAAAAACTGAAAAAACTAAAAAAAGGCAAAAACTACAAAAAAAAATAAAAACTAATAAAAAAATAAAACAGCCGAAAAACTAAAAAAACTAAAGAAACTAAAAAAAGGAAAAAACTTAAAAAACTAAAAACTAAAAAAAAACTAAAAAAAAGGAAAAAACTGAAAAATAGAAGAGAAAAAGAAAACTAATAAAATTAAAAATAAACATAAAAAAATAAAAAAGATAAAAACTAAAAATAAAGTAAAAAGAAAAAACGAAAAAAAATAAAAAAGCTAAAAAAAAAGGTAAAAACCAATAAAAAACTAAAAAGAAAAAAGGTGAAAACTAAAAAAAAATTTAATCTAAAAAACTAAAAAAAACTAAAAAGGTAAAAACTAAAAGAACTAAAAAAGAAAAAAAAACTAAAAAAAGGAAAAAAACTGAAAAATAAAGGAGAAAAAGAAAACTAAAAAAATATAAATAAAAGTAAAAAAACTAAAAAGATAAAAACCTCAAAAAAAAACTAAAAAGAAAAAGAAAGAAACTAAAAAACCTAAAAAAAGGTCAAAACCAATAAAAAAAAAACTAAAAGGAAAAAAAGGGAAAAAATTAAAAATTTATTTCATCATATACCAATTCAAAAACGAATGTATACCGGGATGACGACCGGGACACAGGGAATATAAATGACACAACTACAACGGGGACGCCGGGGGCACAGGGGGATATAAATGACGACCGGGACACCGGGACACAAGGAATATAAATGACGCCCGGGACGCTCAAAGAGAAATCACAGACTGGGACACCGGGACACAAATGACGACCGGGACACAGGGAATATAAATGACGACCGGGACACAGGGACATAACTACAAAGGGGACGCCGGGGTGCACAGGGGGATATATAAATGACGATGGCGACTCAGGGAATGGTCGATTAGCAATCACCATCAACAAAGCTCAAGGGCAATCATTAGAATCATGAGGTATAGATCTGAATACGGATTGTTTTCCCATGGACCATTATATGTTGCATGTTCAAGAGTCGGTAAACCTGACAATCTATTTATATGCACAGACAATGGGACAGCAAAGAATGTTGTATATTCGCAAGTTTTACGTAGTTAAAAACATATATATATATATATATATATATATATATATATATATATATATATATATATATATATATATATATATATATATATATATATATATATATATATATATCTATATTCACAGGTGGGACATAGGGACACAACTACAATGGCGCGTAACTAATATGGCGCGTAACGACTTACGCGCGCGGGGGGGCTTGGGGGGGGGGGCGCGAAGCGCCCCCGCCAACTAGGTGTTGGGGTGGCGCGAAGCGCCACCCCAACAGCTAGTATATATATAAAAGTAAGTTGTCTCTGGGTCTGTGGAGTGACGTCATGTCATCATGTCGTCATGAAGTTAGTTGTCTTCATGTTTGTTATGACGATGACGTCATTAAAGGTACTTAAGAAAATCATTCAAAGACAAATTTTTAATTGTAAGAAGATAGTGGACGGAAAAATGTTTAATTGTAAAATTACTGAAAAACCTACAATGGCAACAGCCGAGGAAGCTGCACAAAAGACAAATTTTTAATTGTAAGAAGATCGTGGACGGAAAAATATTTAATTGTAAAATGACTGAAGAACCTACAATGGCAACAGCCGAGGAAGCTGCTCAATGATTCTATGCCAAAAAAAACTTGCGGCTGATAGAGAAAGTAAGAAAAGAAAGCGTGCCAAGGAAAAAATAAAAAAAGGAAAAAAACTGAAAAATAAAGGAGAAAAACAAAACTAAAAATAAAATAAAAATAAAATGAAAAAAAAACTAAAAAGGTAAAAACTCAAAATAAAATAAAAAGAAAAAAGAAAAAAAAGTAAAAAAACTAAAAAGAAAAAAAAAGGGGAAAAACACTAAAGTTTATTTCATTATATACCAATTCAAAAACGAATGTATATACAGACCGGGACACAAATGACGACCGGGACCCAGGGAATATAAATGACGACCGGGTCACTCAAAGAGAAATTACAGACTGGGACACCGAGACACAAATGACGCCCGGGACACAGGGAATATAAATGACGACAGGGACACAACTACAAAGGGGATGTCGGGGGGCACAGGGGGATATATAAATGACGACGGCGACACAGGGAATGTTCGATTAGCAATCACCATCAACAAAGCTCAAGGGCAATCATGAGAATCATGAGGTATAGATCTGAATACAGATTGTTTTTCCCATGGACAATTATATGTTTCATGTTCAAGAGTCGGTAAACCTGACAATCTATTTATATGCACAGACAATAGGACAGTGAAGAATGTTGTATATTCGCAAGTTTTACGTAGTTAAAAACATATATTATATATATATATAAATATATATATATATATATATATATATATATATATATATATATATATATATATATATATATATATATATATATATATATATATATATATAAACATATATATATATATATATATATATATATATATATATATATATATATATATACATATATATATATATATATATATGTATATATATATATATATATATATATATATATATATATATATATATATATATATATATATATATATATATATATATATATATATATATATATATATATATATATATATATATATATATATATATATATATTCACAGGTGGGACACAGGTACACAACTACAATGGCGCGTAACTAATATGGCGCGTAACTAATATGGCGCGTAACGACTTACGCGCGCGGAGCGCCACCCCAACAGCTAGTATATATATATATATATATATATATATATATATATATATATATATATATATATATATATATATATATATATATATATATATGTATATATATATATATATATATATATATATATATATATATATATATATATATATATATATATATATATATATATATATATATATATAGTTTCTTTTTTAGTTTTTATTTTTAGTTTTGCATCTTTTAGTTTTTTTCGCTTTTTTTTCTTTTTTGTTTTTACCTTTTTTATTTTTTTCCTTTTTTTAAAGTTTTTTTCTTTTTAGGTTTTTTCTTTTTTTAGCTTTTTTCGCGCCATATTAGTTACGCGCCATTGTAGTTGTGTCACTGTGTCGCACCTGTGAATATAGATGTCGACATGACGTCAGTCGACACACAAACATGACGTCAGTCAACACACAAACAAACAACTTATTTTTATATATATAGATGAGCAAGAGTTCGATTCTCTTGATAGAGGAGCTTTAGCCAAGCTATTTTAGCCAAGCTTTAGCCAAGCTATTTAGCCAAGCTTTATCCAAGCTAAATAGCCAAGCTATTTAGCTATTCTTGTATGGTATACCAGACAAATACATTAAAGTGATTAGTGCTATGTATGATAATTAAATAAACAAAACAAGTTTTTTAACGGAAAGTAAGGAGTGACATTAAAACTTAAAACGAACAGAAATTACTTCGTATGTGAAAGGGGCTGCTTTCTCATCAACGCCCCGCTCTTTACGCTAAAGTTTGACTTTCTCTTAGCTCTACTTTTTAAAACAGTAAAAAACTTTAGCGTAAGGAGCGGGGCGTTGATGAGGAAGCAGCCCCTTTCGCATACGAAGTAATTTCTGTTCGTTTTAAGTTGTAACGTCGCTCCTTACTTTCCGTTAAAAAAACCTTATTTTGTTTATTTAATTTCTGAAAGTTTTTGAATCAATGCATGTTTCGATTTTGGCTCTCCGCAGATGAATAATTAAAACGAAATTTCCATTTTTTTTTTTTGGCTAAATGGCTTTCTCATAGTTTTGATCGAATGATTTTGAGAAAAAAAGGAGCGGGGGAGGAGGCCTAGTTGCCCTCCGATTTTTTGGCTACTTAAAAAGGCAACTATAACTTTTAATTTTTTAACGAATGCTTTTATTAGTAAAAGATATACGTAACTTATAAATTAGCTTACGTAACGAAATTCTGTATTCTCATGTTTTTATTACGTATATGAGGGGGTTCACCCCCCCCCCCGTTAATATCTCGCTCTTTACACTAAAGCTTAAATCCTGTCCCAATTTCTTAAGAATGACCCCTGAATCACAAAAGCCGTAGAATAAATAGTTGAAATTACTAAAAATACTTTAGCGTAAAGAGCGAGGTATTAGGAGGAGGTGAGCCCATCATATGCGTAATAATTATTGTCCGTTTTAAGTTTTAATTCTGCTCCTTACTTTCAGTTGAAAAAACTTTTTCATATTTTTTTTTTTCATTGTTCTTTTTTTTATTAAATAATGCTAGAAAATCCTTTTCTCCCTTTATGGAAATTTTCCTCCCCCATGATGAATTCCTCCAAGAAAAGTTCCCCCACATATCTTCCTCTCACTCTTCCCCCCTCCAACGAAAAAAATCCCCCTGAAAACGTCTGTACACTTCCAAATAACCATTACTATATCTATGCTCTGGTCAAAGTTTGTAACTTGTAGTCCCTCCCACGGGGACTATGGGGGAGTAACTCGTCTCCAAAGACCTAGATATAACGTTTTTCGACTACGCTGAATAAAATGGCTATCTCAGAATTTTGATCAGATGACTTTGGGAAAATAATTAGCATGGAAGGGGTTCTAGGTGCCCTCCAATTTTTTTGGTCACTTGAAAAGGGCACTATAGCTTTTCATTTCTGTTAGAATGAGCCCTCTCGCAAGATTCTAAGGCCACTGGGTTGATACGATCACCCCTGGGGAAAAAAACAAACAAATAAACACGAATCCGTGATCTGCCTTCTGGCAAAGAAATACAAAATTCCACATTTTTGTAGATAGGAGCTTGGAACTTCTACAATAGGGTTCTCTGATACGCTGAATCTGATGGTGTGATTTTCGTTAAGATTGTATTACTCTTAGGGGTTGTTTCCCCCTATTTTCTAAAATAAGGCAAATTTTCTCAGGCTAGTAACTTTTGATGGGTAAGACTAAACTTGATGAGAATTATATATTTAAAATCAGCTTTAAAATGCAATTCTTTTGATGTAGCTATTGGTATCAAAATTCCATTTTTTAGAGTTTTGGTTACTGTTGAGCCGGGTCGCTCCTTACTAAAGTTCGTTACCACGAACTGTTTGATAACACTGCTGAGGTTAAGATAGGAAATGAGGTTAGTTGGTGGTTTTGTATTAAGTCAGGGGCTAAGCAGGGTTGTGTTCTATCCCGCTAAATATGGATAATTTTGATGGACTTCGTCTTAAGAAGCAAAGGAAAGGCAATGAGAAAACACAGAATCAAATGGGGAAGAAATACTTCCCTATACATAGATTATGCTGATGATTTAATTATCCGAGATGAAAGTTTGAGCAAAATGAATGGCTTTTAAAGGTTTTGCAAGTTCAGGGTACCAGAACAGGTTTGAAAATTAATGTTAAACAGATTAAGTCGCTAAGAATAGGAATGAGTTTGAAAGGTGGCTTTGGATAGGGAAAGGATTGTTCAAGGGGATAGCTTCACTTCCCTTGGTAGTATAACTAGTAAAGATAGTTGATGCAGTGAAGATGTTTAAAGTAGAATAGCCAAGGCATAAGATTTTTTTTTTTTACCAGCTGAAAAGGTTTGGAAGAATCGGAAGATAAGTCTACGAACCGAGATTAAAATATTGAAAGCTACAATGATGACAAGGGAGGCGGATCTAGGGGGAGGTAAAGGGGGCAAGCGTCCCGGGTGGCAATACAAGCTTAAATTGTAGTAGTTTCGGGCAAAAGTTGTGACATTTACCCGATGGATGGTGTGGATGGGGGCGGCAAAGTCTACATTTACGCCCCTTCCCAGTGAGAAAAAAATAGCTCCAGTTCTGGATGATAGCGGTCAAAAATAGTTCTGAAGCATGAGTACTCCAAAACATGGGGAGGAAATTTACTAGATTTTTTCGAGGGAAATTACTTACGGATTCTTTTGAGTGCCCCACTGACTGACCGTATAAAATATTTCCCCGGTGGCCCGGTGGCATCCCTGGAGGCGGAGCTATCAGACCTTTCGACTAGGTTCAACAAAATGACAATTACAAAGTTTGACCATTGTCAAGGAGAAGGACACATAAAAAGGGCAGGAAGGGAGGGACAGCTTTCCCTCAAATTTATCTTTACTCCTCCAGCATACATTGAAAGTTTCAGCTTAATACCATCTGCTCTTGCCTAGACATCCCTAATATTCCCTTTTAGCAACCAGCAAGGACAAAGGGTGTTTTTATTTTGTTTGCCATCCGTCTCAAACATTTCCTCAAAGTTTCACCTTAATATTTCAAGCCTTTTTGGAGATGAAGGATCAAACATACCCTCTTTTCTTGATAAGATAAAAACTTTATATTTTACAAATGAGCAAACTTACGTAACTGGCGTACCTTCAACCAGGAGCTGCACAAGGGGGAGGATGTCAACGCAGGAGACATAGTAATTTAAACTTTTGACTAGTTTCAATAAACTGGCTACCTCAAAATTTTGATTGTATGTATTTGGATGAAAAAGGGCATGGAAGGGTGCTGGTTGCTGGTAGATGGTACTATCACTTTTCAACTTTAAAAAAGGTACTGAAACTTTCGATTTCCAATTGAATGATCTCCCTCCAGAGTTTATACGACCATCCTTCTCATAAAAACCTTACATTTTAACAAAGGTTAACTTACATAGCCTACAGCGATTGCCCCAGGTGCTGGAAGGAGAATTGTCAAACCCAGAGGCATGATTAGTTAATCTTTGGACTATTTTGAACAAAATGGCCATCTCAAAATTTGGTCGGACGTGTCTGGGGGAAAAACAGTGTGAGGGTGGGTTGTGCCCTCAAATAACTTTTGACGCTTAAAAAGGGCACAAGAACTTTTTATTTGCAATCCAGTGAGCCCCCTCCGATGTTTACACGACCACCCCTTCCATTTTAAGTGGCTTTGGGGAAAAAGTATTAACAAATCGAGCCGTTATGCTACGCCATAGCATTGTCCCTGACTGAAACAAGTGAATAGAACTTTCAATTTTCCTTCTACTGCACATCTGGAATTATCCACAGGGAATACGGGGGGATTTTCCGGGGAGATTGCTTGGGAGAATTTTCTGCTGGGTAAATTTTCCAGGGGAGGACGCCTAGGCCCCCCAAAGAAAACTAGAAAGTCAAAAGAAAGCTCCACCTTCTTAAGCTGTTTGGAACCATTTACCTTTTTTCTTAATGATTTTGGCCCACTTTTCTTTTTCTTATTTAATTTAGCTCCTCGGTTACCAAAAACTGTATAATTGCAAATGAAGGTTGTTTTCACTAAGAATTAAATTCGTGATTGTTCTGTTTTCCTAGACATAGTTGCGTAAGTTTGCACTTAACTAATTCATACAATCAGATATTATTTTCCCTGTCCAGGGCACTTGTGCTCTTGAAACGCATGCGCGATAAAAAAAAAGAGAAAAGAAAAAAAATGGTTTATAAATTTACGACATGTAAACACTGCATTGTTATGTATTTCAGTTATGGGTTCATGTATTCATAAAAACATATGCCAAATTAAGTATATGTCTGTTTTAACCATCTGTTGTATAGAATGTAACGTGTCTATGAAGACACAAATATTTATTAGTCATATGGAAATATTAAAAGTATGAAATTGTTTTTGTGGTGGATTTTGATAAAAGTTGTGACATTGACAGAGTGTTCTAATATATTCCCGCGGTTCCTCTATGAAAAAAAAGAACCTAAAAATGAATTCAGGGGAGAGGATCGGATAGTTAAAGGAATCGATATACCGATAAGTATGAATTTGTTTCACATTCTTTGGAAAATACTTATATTTTACCTTTTTATATTTGGAGCTATATTTACCAGCATTTTAATACTAGTTTTTTGTATCTGTTTTATTTTGTTTATCCACTCCCGCCTAGTATTTCTTTCAACACCAGCTTTTACACAACTTACGACAAATTGAAACTATCACCTCTTCTCCACTCGGTGACGTCACTAAGTTCATAATTTCCCTAATTAATGTCGCTTACACTAATTCTGTTTTTTACCTACCGTTTCAAATACACCAATTTACCAATACGGAAATAAAATAATGTAAATAAATTAAAAAAAAACAGTAACGTATCATCTTTGAACATGTAAATTTTTACCATTAAGATTAAGATTTATAATAATTACCATTCTTAAATCAGCCGCAAATTGTAATCCTTCATCATTTGACATTTTTTCTATAAAAGATTTTTCGATTATTTCATTGATACAACAAAATGTTTTTCAACATATAAGGGGATGGGGTTAATTTTTTAATTGTAATTAAAAAATCAATTAAATTAAAAAAGATAATTAAATAATAAAAAAGATACTTCTTGGAATGAAGCAGAAAGAATGGCTCCTCCCCCTAGGGAGCCTCTAAGGGGGCAACCATGATTCGCCAATGAACAAGTAAATATACTACAAGTGAATACCAACAACAAAGAAATATTTTAGTGCTGTTAAATTTATCTTGAATTCGAAAGTAAGGGTAGCGTGTTTAAACCAGTAAACATGTACAAACAAGTACATGCAAATGAAAAGCAAGGGGTCACTCCAGAGGATTAAAATTAGTATCCCGAGTGCAAGGCATAGTACTGTTACAACCTTTAAGTAACTGATTCGATGCGGTGTTAGTAACTGTTATGAATAATTTCAACCAACACCCTCCCTCCAAGGACCTATCCCAATTGGAAACATCGTTTTGCGAGACGACTACAGTAAACACACAGAAACACAGTATGTTCAAATTATCTGCATGAGGAAAAAATGTGCAATGTGTATGTGTAAGGCGCTGCACTTTCTCTTGAAACTGCAGCGCAAAGACTAAATAGAACTTGGAATTGCCTGAAGGAGGTTATCCCAGACAACCCTTTTGCTGATTCCTTTAAATAATTTCAACAAACACAATTTTGGGAAGCAATTTTCGCGCCAAGTAGATGAGTAGAATATCAGGCATATATCAGAATAAAAATATGAGGGCTTGGTGCCATGACATATGTCAGTTAAAATCATGCAAGTTCATGGGAACTGCTCAATGCATAATCAACAAAGCAAATATATATGTTTGGGCGATCTCGCTTTGTTCAAATGAAACCTTTTCCAAAAAACGCTAGTTTTTCTTTAGAGAAACCATATAATTCGTATTCGTTTATTTAAATAGCTATTGTAGCACTCAAGATGAACGCTAGATTGCGCTACTTTCACCATATAATTCGTATAATTCATATATTTCACCAGAAACCATATAATTCGTATTCGTTTATTTAAATAGCTATTGTAGCACTCAAGATGAACGCTAGATTGCACTACTTTCACAATCACAAAAGAAATAGAAAATGAGAAAAAAAGGTCATTTGTTAAATACGCTTACAAAATATGGCACGAAGGAGTTTACAAATTTGTTCCTGCGACACATAACGGATCGTAGTTTATTGTGATGCCTAGTGATTCTGCTGATCTGTGCAGATATTGGGAAAACTGATTGCTGTTTCTCTATTGCTAATAGCTTTTCCCCTAATTTCATCATTAAATCATCTGTTCAAGTGAAAAATGTGAGCAAGTTCAAGAGCATTTTCATAGTTTCTGAAGTGGGGTCCAAGTATTATTTTAGTAGCGTGATTTTGGACATCTTCTAGTTCAGCTGACATGTAAGCAGTGTATTGAGTTTGAGGGTCCCAGACGGGACATGAACGCTCAAGGATAGACCTGATGTAGGTTGTATAATCCAATAGGAGCTGGCGGTGCGTGAAGCCCAACCTGCGCAAACCTGTTGATCTTATGATCGAGAACTTTTACGTTCAATGTTGTCAACCTGCAGCTTGAACATGCAATCACTTGTAAATGTTGCACCTACAATTGTTGCTGAGATAACAGATGGAAAGGCACATTTGGCGTGATAATGTCCCCCTTGAGTAAATAGAATTGTAGAACTTTCGATTTCTGTTCATTCACTTATAGGCCATTTGATTTTAGTCCTTGAAGAATGTTTGGTCAAACTGCTTCTTTGCTAACGTATTTTGTACTGTATACTTGAGAAGTTCAGACAAGTCATCCACGAACTTAAGATGCTCTTTGAATTCTGCGAGGATTGGATTGATGACGGCAAGGAATGAAAGAGCAGCTACTTTTGTTCCTTGGGGGTAGTCGCAGGTTATCTCTGACCACTCAGAGCAGGTATGTTCGGCAAATAAAGGATAAAACGACTACAGTCTCCCCCGCAGAAACTCTCACTGATGGTAATAATTTGACTTTTAGCTCCCATCTCCTTCATAGTGCGGAGATGGGTATAATCTCCTTCATAGTATGAAGGAATGGAAGCTAGAAGTCAAATATTACTATCAGTGAGGGTTTCTGCGGGGGAGACTGTAGTCATTTTATCCTTAAAAATCCCAAAAACAAAGCCGATATCCAGTTATACATATCTGACTTCAAACTTCCTTTGAACAGAGGTATTACTTTAGCATGTTTCAAGGCATCTGGGAAGGTATTTGGTGTCAGGAATGTGTTAATGATGTGAAGCAAGGAAGGAAGTAGATACATTATTGTGGCTTTAAATGTTCTTAGATTTACAACATCAATCCGAGCAGAATTTGATTTAATATTTCTTAACCATTTTTAAAACCTCATCAATTGTACATTTTTCAAACCGAAACTCCAATCTTTTCCCTGAATCATCCACAAATTCATCCGAAAGAAATTGTTTTGAGTCTTTTCTAGCACCCTCGTGAGCTGAAGATCATATTTTTGAATAAAAATGACCGAAATGATTGGCGACAACAACTTTGTCACTTACAGACGTGCCATCAATGTCAATACAAGGAGAATGGCTACAATTATTTCTTCCCATGAGTTCATTAATAACTTGCCACGTTGCCTTAGTATCAACTTTGTGCTCACTGAACTTATCACTAAAATACCTTTTTTTAGCATGGCGTCGCAAAAAGTTTGCTCTGTTTCTTGCCTTTCTGAACTCTTCGAATTCAGTCGGATCCTGAGTATTTAGAGCTTGTTCGCATAGTGGATTTCTTTTGTTTCTCTCACTTATTTGTTCAGTTATCCATGGCTTTCAAGGTACATCCTTATTATGTCTGAAAGCTCGTGAGGGACACTTTCCATCATTAATTGGCTATACAATAAAAATGAATTTATTGTAAGCAAGTGAAGTATCACCAGTTGTTTCCGACACATATCCCAGCTGAGACAGCTGAGTTTATTGGCAAATTTATTCAGGTTTTCTTTTCTTACCCCATGCACCATTATTTTCTTTGACTTAGTATAAACATTTTTAAGACAAATTTATTGAGTCACAATTGGGAGGTGGTCTGAACCAGGGTGCACAAACTATGATTCAAATAAGCTGAACCAACAAAAACATTATCAATCCTGTGAGTCCTGTGGTGGCGCAGTGGGTTTGACCTTAGCTTGGTAATACGGGACCCTGAGATCGAATCAAGCTGCAGCAATACACTGCAGGGCCGACGCAGGGACCTTAGTAGTCAAGAAGCGTCGTTAATCTGATACAATACATTATCAATCAGTCTAGTAGAGTAACTTGATATATGGGTTGGAACACAAGCTAAAAGTGATTCGAAAATCACCTTTTGCTCTGCTTTTCATCTAAGATGAAAGTAAAAAATTTCAAACTCTTTTTTCATTTGCTTTACCTAACAATGATTTTAAGCGCACGTGATGACACTTACATCCGGATAATAATTGTCTCTGATTGTCACTGGAGGAAATGGGATTTGCTTCTGTATCTACTGTCGGATGGTTGTCTTAAATACAAGTTACCTCCAGCAGGAGTCAACTGGTCTAGCAACAAGAATGCAGGGGAAGAATGAGTCCCAATTAAAGGCCAAAACTTTTCAAGAAATCTTGAAAAGTCATGCTAATAGTTCGATTTCCATGATAAGATAATTGCAATAAAACCACCAGAATGTAATTTTATAGAGCGTGTATTTTGGTTGGGGAAGGGGGTAGGTAATTAGACCATTCATTCAAAATTTTTATTTTGTTTACAGTTTTTATTCCGAGTTTTTCAACTTTCATCTTATTCGAAACAATAAACAGGATAACCGTCATTCTGAATGACCACATATAACCTCAAAACCATAGATGGCAACGGTAGCTACGTTAAATAAACCGATAAGTAAATAAAAAAAATCAATAAACAATAAGAAATACGAAAATTTACACACAAAATTGGAAAAAAATCAGGGTTTATGACGTGTTTGCCAGATAACCTTACTTTTTATGTGCCTGGTAAGCTCGCTATAACTTTTTATTGTCTTAAATTTCCTCAAAGTTTCAAATACCTTGGAAATTTATGTTCAAATTTTCGAATAACAATAATTTTCTGTGGTCTACGTAAAATCAGAAATAGTATTAGGTAACCTTTAATTCAATATTGTGGCTGCTATGTTATAGCGGTAGACTGCTATTCTATAGCTTATATTTTAATACTTTCTCCACTTTCTTTAGATTCTTCTTATTTTTTGTATGATTTATCGCTCAAATAATTCTTCTAAAAATCCCTTCTCCTCTCTCATAAAGGCTTTTCACTGATTTTCTTGGCTGCGTTCCTAAATTTCTTCCCTAAGACCCCATCAACAACTTCACAAATCATTTATCTAAGATTATTCCATCTATCTTCTACATTATCAAATTTTGAACTCCCCAGTTTATTATTCAACTGTTCTTGGAAAGTTTCTTTAACACTCACATCCTTAAGTCTACCAGCAATGTAACTGCCCGGTAGGTAATTATCCTTTCGGAATTTCAGCTTTAAATTAACCCTAAACACTACTAATGGTGGTCTTTTCTTTTAAACTGAATAAAAGCACTTCTGAACAGCTTAAATCTTGTAATGGTCTCTCCAAGAATTAGGGGATATGTGATAAGTAAAAATGGTCATAGAAATAAGTCACTGGAATAAAAACTTACTTTTTAGTTGAAGTTTTAGACAGTATACTCTCTATTTCTGCAGCCAGAACTGCAGCCAAGATAAACATTAAAAGACTAAAGGAAACACGCTTGAACCATATGTACTATGGTGGTCCTCAATCAAATTTAAAGTCATAGAATACATTATGACTTACTGAAACTCGTTACACAACATTCAGAGCTGTATTTTTTTTTTTGGGGGGGGGGGCTGTATTAGAGAATACTCGAAGTTTTGTAAGTCCGTACCATTCTCTCTAATGAGTTGAGTCTACCTTTTCGAAAAAAATGAGTAAAACTGAAAAAGAATATTCAAGTGGGTGACTGTACATTATGCTTCATTTGAAAAGGCGTACTTACCTCATATGAGGCAGAATACGATTAAAAAAAACAATAATTTAGTACCTTCAGCTTAAAATTGCACTAAATAAATTCATTATACACTGATGTAACTGTAGCTGTATTCATTTGATACAAATTCTATTCATTACATGATTTTTTTACTATTTAAATCCCTAGTAAATGAGTTCTAAGTCCACACTGTAGAAATTGACCGTAGAAAAGGTTAAGAAAATAATTGAGGAAAACTCCACCAAGTAAAATTCAGTTTTCTTTTAGTTAATTTAAACTTAATTTTATTTTTAATTAATTCTTAGTCAATAAGCTGAGGTGGATTTATGTCGGTAGAAGCTCATACATATATATATATATATATATATATATATATATATATATATATATATATATATATATATATATATATATATATATATATATATATATATATATATATATATATATATATATATATATATATATATATATATATATATATATATATATATATATATATATATATATATTTGCAGGTTCAACAATCAGTTCATAGTTCATAGTTAGGTTAACAATCACTTTTAAAAACAAATTTCGTTTAATATTTCAGCATAAAGTACGTGATCGATATCGTGAAAGATAATGAGCTTCAGAGTGCGTCAGAGTCCTTATGTATGAGCTGATTTCCAATTAATATTATCTTTTTTCTTCTTTTTGGCCAAATCAACATTAGTTGATTTTTAGTCAGCAAGCTTTTTGGGTGATTAGACTCCTCTTTTTAGACTTGTTTGAATTTTTTTTTTCAAGCCCATGCTTTTGTTTCTAGGAATATTTTACTCTACTTATCTCATTTTTGCACCGAGGACCCCTAATAAAAAGGTCTCGGTCAAACTATTTATATTACTTTCTGGTTTCAACTGACTGAGAACGTGTTCTCTTTTTGAATTACGTTTCTTTTCCTTCTTGCATCGTTTTTCCTTAGAAAAAGCAGTTCCCATTAATTGCTTATAAACATGAGTTTAACTCTCTCATAAAATTCGAACACCTGTGGGCACAACAGTAAGGAAATTTCTCAAGGCTATGGCATTGGCCATTAAATTAGTTTTAACTATCATAACTGTTACCACATACAATAACTATGGCATACTTATTCTTTACTTATTTATTATATACTTAGCTACGCACTCATATAGTTATTTATAAATACTGAATAACGGTTAATAAATATCTATGTACTTATTTTTAACTTATTTATTATATATTAAATAATTATAATTGATGTATGCTTATTTATATACTTAACTTGATTTTTGCAAATATGTAATAGTCTGTGTATATGGAAAGTTGGGTATATAGTGTGTGTGTGTGTGTGTGTGTGTGTGTGTGTGCGTTTGTGTGTGTAGTGTTGTTGGAAATGTGTATATTATGTAGTTAATTACTCATAACAAAAATTAATTAATTAGTAATTGGAAAATAAATTACCAGGGAAGTCATTTGTATTTAATTCCGTAACACATTTTTAAAATACAAATTGCTCAAGCAAAAAACACCTTTTTATTAAAGCGTACCGTTTATGATGAAAATTCTTACAAAATTCATTATCAAAATTGGGAGTATGCTTTTGACAAAAAAGGTTCTCGAACTCCTTATATCCTAAGCTGACTCTGCTCCATACTGAAAACCAAACAGAAAAAAATGACAATTTTCTGGAGCAGACGATGGTATGGCAGCATTGAACTTTTGGAAAACTCTCACAGCATCTGAATATTCTTTCAAGGACTCGATCGAAGGATTTTCATCGTCCATGAACCTCAAAAACTGAACTTTCATGTTACAGCCAAAAGAAGAGTCCTTGCTCGTCTTAACACCATTACTGTCAAAAGCAAAAAAAAGTCACCAGAATACATCAACGTCTCTTTGCTTTGCTCGGATTCAGAATCAGTCAACTGATCATCAGCTTTGGCTAGCAAAATATGTTTCATTTCGTCAAAGGTCACATAAATGATTCGGTCACGGATATATCTCGGTATCCATCTTTCTTTGAAACCAGAGTGTCTTCCACTAGCTATGTCTAGCTTCTTAAAACTAGGTTCACTTAGCTGCATTGCAAAAGCGTGTGCAAACCGGTTCTCTAAACCATCCAAGGTCGCTTCAACGAAAACTTGTGCGTGCTTTGATCAACGTCACTTTGCTGTGCTCGGCATCACAATAAGTTAATTGATCATCAGCTTTGGCTAGCAAATATGTTCCATTTCGTCACAAATCACAACAATGATTCGGTCACTGATTTATCCCGATATCCATCTTCCCTTGTAACCAGGGTGGCTTCAACTGGCCATTGCTAGCTTCTTGAAACTAGGTTCACTTAGCTGAATTGTAAAAGCGTGTGCAAACTGGATCTCTAAACAATCCAAGGTCGCTTCCACGAGAACTTGTGCGTGCTTGATAGTGTTATATTTTATGTCAATTCTTTTCTTTCTTAGTGCAGTCTACATGGGCAACAGTGCTCCCAGAAAACAGCTCTTGCCCCCCCCCCCCCCCGTAGTATATCAAGTACCCTGGCAAAAGGCTCAGTTACCTTGGCATACTCCTCAAAAAACCCAAGCTCAATCACTTTCAACCTTGGTAAGTTAAGTTTGGTGTAAACCTGTCCATTCTGGTCCCGCACTTCGACAAACCTTTTCATAGCATCAACGAAAGCACCTTTTCATAGCATGGAATAGATAATTCCACAGAGACACACCTTGTACAAGGTTTTTGAAAGCCTTTTTCACCATAGTCACAAGAGGCCACATTTTTTTCAATTAAGTACTCACACTATGAGACGATGAATTTGCCTCTGAGAAAGTTCTTTTTCTAGAAGGCTGCTCTATCATGGCTTCAGAATCCTAGCTACTGCCATCTTCATGTTGACTTGGGGCCTTGACACCCTCTCGTGGCTGACATCTCTGACTCATTACCATCAATAGTTTCTGTGAAAACCCCCATTTTTTCATCTTTTTTCATCTTTTTTACTTCAAAAGATGAATACTAACAATGACAACCAATGAGAAATTTTGCCTCGGTTACTGAACTTCTGTATTTTTATATATGCCAACTCTTAGAACATAGTTGGCCTACAGTACAGTGTTCCTATGGGTCTTCTTCTAAATTAAATATAATTTTTTTTTAACTGAAAGAAGGAGAAAATTTAAACTTAAAACGAACAGAAATTATTTCGTATATGAAAGGGACTGCTCCCTCCTCAACGCCCCTCTCTTTACGCTAAAGTTTGACTCTAACTCTTTATCTCAACTCTGCTTTTTAAAACAGTAAAAAACTTTAGCGTAAAGAGCGGGGCGTTGGGGAGGGAGCAGCCCCTTTAATATACCAAGTAATTTTTTGAAATAATGCATGTTTTGATTTTGGCTCTCCGGGGATGAATAATTAAAACGAAATTTGCATATCTATTTTTTTTGGCTAAACGGCTTTCTCATAATTTTTATCGAATGATTTTGAGAAAAAAATAGCGGGGGAGGAGGCGTATTTGCCCTCCAATGTTTTGATTACTTAAAAAGGCAACTAGAAATTTTAATTTTCTAAGAACGTTTTTATTAGTAAAAGATAAGTAAATTAGTAAAAGGCGTAACTTACGAGTTAGCTACGTAACGAACTTCTGTATTCGTATATTTTTATTATGTTTTTGAGGGGGTTCACCCCCTCGTCAGTACCTCGCTCTTTACACTAAAGCTTAAATTTTGTCCCAATTTTTTAAGAATGACCCCTGAATCACAAAAGCCGTAGAATAAATAGTTGAAATTACTAACAATGCTTTAGCGTAAAGAGCGATGTATTAGGAGGAGGTGAGCCCCTCATTTGCGTAATGATTTCTGTTCGTTTTAAGTTCTAATGCTGCTCCTTACTTTCAGTTGAAAAACAATTTTTCACATTTTTTTTTTAAATAATGCTAGAAAATCCTGCGCTCCGTTCATGGAAATTTTCTTCCCCCATGACAAATTCTTCCATGAAAGTTCCCCCAAAATATCTCCCTGTTTTTAACCACTCCCCCCAACCAAAAATCACCCTGAAAACGTCTGTACACTTCCCAGTAACCATTACTATATGTAAGCACTTGTCCAATTTGTAACTTGTAGCCCCTCCCACGGGGTCTCTGGAGGAGTAAGTCGTCCCCAAAGACATAGTTATAAGGTTTTTTGACTATATTGAATAAAATGGCTATCTCAGAATTTTGATCCAGTGACTTTGAGAAAATAATTAGCGTAGGAGGGGGCATAGGTGTCCTCCAATTTTTTGGTCACTTAAAAAGGACACTAGAACTTTTTATTTCCGTTAGAGTGAGCTCTCTCACAACATTCTAGGACCACAGGCTCGCTACGATCACCCCTGGAAAAAAAACAAAAAAACAAATAAACATGCATCCGTGATCTGCCTTCTGGCAAAAAATACAAAATTCCACCTTTTTGTAGATAGGAGCTTGAAACTTCTATAGTAGGTTTCTCTGATACGCTGAATCTGAAGGTGTCATTTTCGTTAAGATTCTGTGACTTTTAGGTGATGTTTTCCCCTATTTTCTAAAATAAGGCAAATTTTCTCATGCTCGTGACTTTTAATGGGTAAGACTAAACTTGATGATACTTATTCAACAGTTCGTGGTAACGAACTGTAGTAAGGAGCGACCCGGCTCAATAGTAACCAAAACTCTAAAAATCAAATTTTGATATCAATAGCTACATCAAAAGAATCGCATTTTAATTCTGATTTAAATATATAAGTTTCATCAAGTTTAGTCTTACCCATCAAAAGTTACGAGCCTGAAAAAAATTGCATTATTTATGAAAATAGGGAGAAACACCCCCTAAAAGTCATGGAATCTTAACGAAAATGACACCATCAGATTCAGCGTATCAGAGAACACTACTGTAGAAGTTTCAAGCTCCTATCTACAAAAATGTGGAATTTTGTATTTTTTGCCAGAAGACAAATCACGGGTGCCTGTTTATTTGTTTTTTTTTGTTTGTTTTTTTTCCCAGGGGTCCTCGTATCGACAAATTGGTCCTAGAATGTCGCAAGAGGGCTCATTCTAACTGAAATGAAAAGTTCTAGTGCCCTTTTTAAGTGATCAAAAAATTGGAGGGCATCTAGGCCCCCTCCCACGCTCATTTTTTTCCCAAAGTCAACGGATCAAAATTTTGAGATAGCCATTTTGTTCAACATAGTCGAAAACCATAATAACTATGTCTTTGGGGATGACCTACTCCCCCACAATCCCTGGGGGAGGGGCTGCAAGTTACAAACTTTGACCAGTGTTTACATATAGTAATGGTTATTGGGAAGTGTACAGACGTTTTCAGGGGGATTTTATTTTGTTTGGGGGTGGGGCTGAGGGAAGGGGGCTATGTTGGAGGATCTTTCCTTTAAAAATCTGTCATGGGGCAAGAAAAATTCAATGAAAAGGGCGCAGGATTTTCTAGCATTACTATAAGAAAACAATGAAAAATAAACATGAAAACGTTTTTTCAAATGAAAGGAAGGAGTAGCATTGAAACTTAAAACGAACAGAGATTATTACGCATATGAGGGTTTCTAAAAATACTTTAGCATAAAGAGCGAGGTATTTAGGAGGAGATAAATACCTCGCTCTTTATGCTAAAGTATTTTTAGTAATTTCAACTATTTATTCTACGGCCTTTCTGATTCAGGGGTCATTCTTAAAGAATTGGGACAAAACTTACGATTTAGTGTAAAGAGCGAGGTATTAACGAGGGTACAAACCCCCTCGTATACATAATAAAAATATAAGATTATGAAAGTTTGTTACGTAAGTTAATTCTTAAGTTACGTATATTTTTTACTAATAAAAACGTTCGTTGAATATTAAAAGTTTTAGTAGCCTTTTTAGGTAACCGAAAAATTGGAGGGCAACTAGACCTCCTTCTCCACCACTTATTTCTCAAAATCGTCTGATCAAAACTAAGAGAAAGCCATTTAGTCAAAAAAAGAATTAATATACAAATTTCATTTTAATAATTTATGTGCGGAGGGCCAAAACCAAACATGCATTAATTCAAAAACGTTCAGAAATTAAATAAAAAAAAACTAGTTTTTTTTTAGCTGAAAGTCAGGAGCGACATTAAAACTTAAAACGAACAGAAATCACTCCGTATATGAAATGGGTTGTCCTCTCCGCAATCCCTCGCTCTTCACGCTAAGTTTGACTCTTTGCCACAATTCTTCTTTTTAAAACAATTAAAAACTTTAGCGCAAAGAGCGAGGGATTGCGTAGGGGACAACCCATTTCATATACGGAGTAATTTCTGTTCGTTTTAAGTTTTAATGTCGCTCCTTACTTTCAGCTAAAAAAATTAGTTTTTTATTTAATATATTTAAAATCAGCATTAAAATGCAATTCTTTTGATGTAGCTATTGGTATCAAATTCCGTTTTTTAGAGTTTTGGTTACTATTGAGCCGGGTCGCACCTTACAACAGTTCGCTACCACGAACTGTTTGATTAATATGTTAAAAAGCTAACAATTCAGAATGCGGTCTTAAAAACATCGAGTACTCTCGAAAACTAAGTTTGATAGACAAAATTATTGTCTATCAATTTATCAAAATTATCCATCAAATTAGTATTGTCTGTTTTATATTGTCTATCAAATTTTATATATATATATATATATATATATATATATATATATATATATATATATATATATATATATATATATATATATATATATATATATATATATATATATATACATCGTAACTAAAACTAAACTCCTTAAAGGCTATGCACCATGGCAAGTTTCGCTTCAAAAAGTTGGGGCGACAACCCGGATGCACTTCTGTGGGGGAGCCTTAATAGCTGATAGATGGGTCCTTACTGCCGCTCACTGTGTGAAATCTGTAAGCAGGTAAGGTTTTATGCATTTTGTTATAGTTTTATGCATTTATGCAGATAATGGTGGCTGATTAGTGATAGCTTGGTAGGCGCAATTCAATATAACGTAGGCTATTTAAAAATTATAAATCGTGCAGGGGATAAAAAAAACACATATATTATATATAGTTCAAGTTCTTCAAGTTCAAGTTCTGTTTATTACTACATAATTTCAATATAAAAAGCCAATTTGGCAGAGAGAGGGCTCGAGGCCAAATGGCAGACAATTAAATAAACTGTATGCTATAACTACATCAACATAAAATAATATCATAAATTAATCATAATCCATCCAGGTTCCAGATTCAAACCACCAGACTGAGTTGGGATTTACCGCTATAAACCACACATTTATTATTTATTTACTTTTTTTTTTTTTTTTTTTTTTTTTTTTTTTTTTTTTTTTTTTTTTTTTTTTTTACTTTAAACGTTTTCTATGAGCATTGATTTTATTTTGTTTTTCAGCGTATTAATAGAAATTTCAAGTTTGATTACATTATGATAACTTTGCCATACCCTCAATATTGTGTTTCTCAATGAAAATCTTGATCTTTCTGAAATTATCAAGGGTTGCCGGGCTTTACAAGGATTACGCGTGTTATGGTCGTGATCGGAATTAGTTCCAGAAAATAGATCAGGTTCATAAAAATATTCAAGTAGGGAATTTGAATGATGTTTTTTCTTAAATAAAATAGAATGAAAAACAATAAAAGATTCAAGGGGCAAAATGTTCAAAAAAAGAGGAAGACTTTTAGTTGACGACTTATTAGGGCAAGAATCAGGAGATGGTACAAAAAGCTTAAGAATTCGGAGAGCTTTATTCTGCTGCCTTATCAATGGTAATATATTCGATCGAAAAGTATTCAAATATACAAGAGGACAGTAATTTAAGTAAGAATGAATTAGCGAAAAATAAATACACCGCAGGGCATCATAAGGGAGAAAAGGTTTAAGAAGCCTGATCATACCGACGTTCCTTGCAACCTTTACCCTCAGGCAATTTATGTGCTCCTTCCAATTTAAATTCGAATCAACTATCACTCCTAGATACCGAAGATGGTGGACTCTGCTGATCGTAGTATCACAATTTTCAATTGTTAGGGAATTAAAAGTTGGCAATGCTTTTGAAATCCGAGAGAGAATCAGGAATTTGGTTTTAGATGTATTAATACATAAATTATTCGCTGCGAACCATTCAAGTAGATATGTAAAAACTTCTTTCATTTTTAAACGTAGCACAAGTTCAGTAGGACCACTAATATTTAGGGCTGTGTCATCCGCGAATAGAACCGTGAGGCCGAGATCTTTCATAGAATTATCAATATCGTTAATATAAATTAAAAATAAAAGGGGGCCAAGGATTGACCCTTGGGGAACTCCGACTTGTCCATCCAAAGAGATCAGTTCAGATCTCGTAGTATCAGCGTCAACACACTGGCTTCTCTCAGACAGAAATGACATGATCAGGTTATTAGCAGGTCCTCGAATACCGCAATTCTCAAGCTTTCTCCGTAAAATCTTATGACAGATTGTATCGAATGCCTTTTTTATGTCAATAAATATAGACGCTCGAATTTCACCTCGATCAAGAGCATCATGAATATATTGCGTGGCCGCTAGGATAGCTTGTTCCGTTGAATGGCTTTTCCGAAAACCGAACTGTGACTTACTAAAGTATTTGTGTTTTTCTAGGAAATTATTTACTCTCTTGTAAATGCACCGTTCAATAACTTTCTCAAACGCGGAAAGGATTGAAATAGGTCTATAATTAGATGGGTCTTTAGGGTCTCCTCCTTTGTGCAGAACAATAACACGTGCAGATTTCAAACATGATGGGAACTTCCCGCTCCTGAAACAAATATTCACAATATGCACAAGGGGGTCAGCTACATTAGCAATAATAAGTTTTAACAGTCGGGTAGATGAACCGTCAATCCCTTCAGCTCCACCAGGTTTTAGAAGATTAACTATGTTTATCAGCTCTTCTTTTGAAGTCGGCGTTAAAAATAGCGAAGACAAAGAAGATGGAGGTAGGTAATCTTCAAACTTATTTCTTTGTTCAGAATTATTAGCAGCTACAGACTCCTTTACCGTACGTACACCAACATTGGCAAAATGCTTATTAAACACGTTTGCTATACCAGGTCTATCAGACACCAGTTCAGGACCATGATTTATAGATTCAGGAAATTTAGACATTTTTTTCTTTCCAATAATTCCATGGATAATCTCCCAAGATTTTTTGGGGGAACCCGAAGCTTCTGCAAAAAGTTTCGTATAATGTGACGCTTTTGCTGCAGGGATCACTTTAGTTAAATTGTTTTTATATAATCTGAATTTTTCCTTGTTATCTTCACTTGGGTTCTCTATTCGGATTTTATAAAGTTGATTTTTTATTTTAATTGATCGGACAATCCCTTTAGAGATCCAAGGTTTTCTTGGCTCTTGGCGTCTTGATTTACTTGTTTTCGCAGGACACGCACGATCAAAAGCCTTTTCAAATTCTTGTATAAAATAATTAGTTGCTTGATCAACATCCTGATTATCCAAACACGGACTACGGTTAATATTATTTAATTGGTTTCTAAGAGATTCAATCGATTCTGCATCAAGCTTTCGAGTTTTCCGTTCAGGATGTTCTACTTTTGGCTTATCAAGTGTAACTTCTGAAAGGATTAAAAAATGATCAGAATCATCATAAATAATCACATCACATGTTTTCAGATCCAGGTTGGTGAATAAGTTATCAATTAAAGACGCGGTAGTGTCTGTGACGCGAGTAGGGATACGGCATGCAGGAAGCATTCCAGTACTAAGGAATGAAGAAATAAATTCATTTGCTAAGCTAGAATTATTTTGAGCTTGTTTGAGTTTAGACGGAGCAAGGAGGTCGATGTTAAAATCCCCCATAAATAGTAGTTTTTTTTATACAGACTTAGCATGGAAGATAACAGTTTATCGAGAGATTCCAAAAATTTGGCTGGTGACCCACAAGGCGGTCTATATAACACACAGCAAAGCAGAGTTTCACTCTTCGTTTCAATTTCCACAAGGATAAATTCAAAAAGCATTTCTTCATAAAGGTTATCAAAATCCGTAATAATTTTAGTTGCCAGTTCATGTTTAAAAAACATACTAATACCACCGTGTTTCCGTGTTTCTCTGTCCTTAAACAAATGTTTATACCCATCTATACGAGCGAGGGGGGCAGACGACTCAGAAAGGAATGTCTCACAAGCCCCAAAAATATCAACTCCGTGATTAGCAAGGAACAACGACAATTGGTCAAGGCTTTTTAACAATCCCCTACAGTTAAGGGAAGCGATTCTTAAACTTCCAGGCGTAGGTCGGTATTTAGGGACATTTTCCGGTAACAAATAATTATTTTCAGGGAGGTTATCAATAAAAAAATCACGATCATCTTTACTATGGATTCCCAGCTTTGAAAAATGCTTTGCAAGATCCAGGGGACTTTTTTGGAGACGGAGTAGTTTTTTAGCAGTATTTCCCAACTCATTTAAATTACTAAATGTAATGACTTACCAGAGAATCCGGGGGTTTGAATCTGGGTGGATGGTTACTTACACGAGACTGTGTACCAAACAGAAAGACATGTGATGACACTGAAAAATAAGAACCAGGACAGAAACGGAACTTGATTATTTCTACTACTACTACTAGGTCTAGAAAAAAGCACAAAGAACGTTCAACAGAAACACCCATCACAGTGTTTAACTCAGTGCATTTACTTCAATTCAACAGCTTTTGTTATCCTTTAAGATACAGCAACATCATCGTATGCAATCCATTGATCATTGCTAGCATTTTTCACTTCCAACTTTAAAGACGAACCATTTTGCTTAAGTCGAACGAATGCAAAAGACTTCGACTCGCGTATTTCTTTTGCTTTTGCCAGTAACAGGTTTCTTCGCGCGTTGAGTTCCGGAGGCAGGTCAGTGCATATCCGCATGCCCGATCCTTTTAGTTTCCCAACAGATTTTAGTACAGTTTGAACCTCCCATTCATTCAGGCACGAGAACCTAACAGGCGGTGCTGCCTTTTTGGTGGAATTCGATGCACGAATAGACACATTGTCGAACCTTTGTTTAATTCGGAATAGCCTTGTTATCTTGGGGCTGTCTTCGAGACCAAGGTTGTTTTTCATGACTTCTTCGAAATTAGCTTGTAGAGTTTCGCCATGTTTTTCTTTCGTTAGTCCGTGTAATAGCAGGTTCAGTCTCCGATCTCGTACTTCTAGCTCCAAAAGTCTCTGGTTGGTCGAGTCAGTCGCTTTTATTTGAACATCTAGTGTAGATTGAAGCGCAGCTTCAATTATTGTGTCCTTTTCTTCAATCTCAGACTTCAGTTTTACGATTTCCGATTTTAGCTGATTAAATTGCGACGCAATTTCTATATATATGCCCTATAGGCAAGTGTGTATTCTCCTGATGAGCCCATGTGTGGGGTGGTCGCCTTTGATCTATATGTTTGATTTATAGTTGTTTGATTTATGATTTTTAAGTAAGTATAAGTCGTCATATTCGGTATATGACGACTTATACTTACGACACGACTGCCTGTACATGGACTATTCTTTGCGGTTGATTGTGTATGGCTATGCTGTTTGACCTATGTAATTGGATGGATGAGCAGGGTTAATGCCTTTTTCAAATGATTATCTATATTGATTACTAAAGCAGGAAAACAGTCTTCCTTTCTCCTTCTTTCTTTCTTTTTTGTTTCTATAGTTTTTTTATGTTTTACATTTTATTTATTATATATTATTTATTATTTAATATTTATTATTTATTATTTTTTATAGCTTATATTTTTTGCTTTCGTTCGTATGGTGTGCGTTTGTTTCTGTGTTTGTTTTGTCGCATTCTGTATTTCACTTATATTTCATTCTGTATATATATATATATATATATATATATATATATATATATATATATATATATATATATATATATATATATATATATATATATATATATATATATATATATTTATATGTCATAGGGGTGGGGGAAGAGAAAAGGTATTATAACAGACGTGGCTCTGACGCAATTCAAAGCAGATGTAAGCAGTATAGAAACTTATCAAGTCATGCAAACTTAAAAAGCCATAAATTGGTTTGAAAAGCTTGCACCAACAATATTCTAATCCAATTGCTCTCAAACAATATTATGCCTTTTTATCTTCGTCCAATTTCTGTTCCAGAACGAAAATTGCTGTTCAAAAATTCCATCGTTTTTACTTTGAAAAAATGTGCTTTAACTCTTGGCTGTAATTGGTCAATCATAAATTTTACACTTGAATTTTGAGCAAGGGTCAACTCGAAAAACTGCGGACGGCGTGCGTAAATGGCTCTTAAATCGTGCATTTATCGAAAAAGTGGACTATAGTGTCACCCGAGCCTGTCCAACCCGAGCCAGGTTGGACAGGCAATTTCAAGTGCTCTGTCGCAAATCACTGCCAGTAGTAATGTGTCATTTTTGAATACCTTTTGTTTAAGTTTGTCTGTTTGGAGGATTAAATCTTCAAAGAGCTGATCTTTAGAAAAACAAAAACCTGTTTATAAATATGCCATTCATCGTATACAAGTAATGCTATGGCTATCGGTTCTTAGAAAGAAAGGTGGACGTGGTCTCAGAATGACGCTTTACAAACTTGTTAGTACAAAGTGTGAATCATTAAGATGAAAAATGGAATAAATTAATTTGTTATATAAGATTTACCATAGACTAAACAGGTTAATTTTACAATATTAGAACAAACTAAAAAGAAATTTTATCTCCTAATAACAAAAACTCCAACCACCCTTAAAAAGTTCCAGAAAGCTCAAAATAAAATTATGGAGCAGTCATTGCATACATTACAACTATTTAAGAGTGGTTTTACGACAAGACCCTCTTCTCCTATTAATATATCTGAATGTTTGTATGTCCTTTAGCCGTATAAACTTGAAAAAAATCCCATTTACAGCTAAAAACTGATGTTTTATCTTAGGTAGAATCAACAATTTGTTCTTTATGACCTCTAGGCGTAATAATATCACTCACTTTTCACTGACTTGGTCCTGACTATTTTAATGGCTTCGTCACTGACTATTTGTCACTGACAAGTAGTCACTGATAAGTTGTGTGTTACGACCTCAAGGCGTAATAGTGTCACTGACTTGTCACTGACTTGGCACTAACTTTTGTCAGTGACTTTGTCATCGACTATTTATTACTGACAAATAGTGACTGACAAGTTGTTTGTTACGACCTCTAAGCGTAATAGTGTTATTCACTTGTCACTGACTTTTGTCAATGACTTGTTGACTATTTGTCACTGAAATATTGTTTGTTACGACCCCTAGGTGTCATAGTATCACTGCTTGTCTCTGACTTGGCACTAACTTTTGTCACTGACAGTCAGTGATTTTTGTTGCATGATTTCAGTTCTTTCGCCGTAAAAGCTTGAAAAAAACCCATTTGAAGCTAAAATACTAATGTTTTGTCTCAGGTAGAATCAATAAGTTATTTGTTACGACCTCTAGGCGCAATTGTTTCACTCACTTGGTACTAACTTTTGTCATTGACATGAAAAATTCCCTTAACTGAAGAAAAAATACATTATTTCTTGGAACCATGTTATCCATTAGTGATGAAAAAGAGATCTAGTATTCAAAATTACTAATATTATTCCAGTCGATGCAAATATTTCGATATAATCAATAGTCGAACTACGTAATAGCCTGTTTTGTGGGATTTCCATTGTTATTCTAGTAGTGACATTACTTTTGTTTTGTCCACTCGCAAAGTAGGGGGCTAGGCTAAGTAAAGTAGCTCCGCCCAAAGCAGGGATAACAAGAAATGACACAGGAATCTAAAGGGACTTCCCCGACACTGAGTCAGAAGCTTTGTTTTATTTCCTTGTAATAGTCTATGACTGCACTAGATCGGACAGTAAGAAGGCGTACCAACGCTTTCAGGGGACTTTTTCACGTTGGGGGGGGGAGGTGGTTATATTAGGTTAACCGGACAGCAAGAAGGTAACAGAAGTAAAGGAGAAAAACCTTCAGAACGAAGCCTGTCCAAGAAAAAGCAATACCCTTGAAAACAAATTGAAGCGTATTTGAAACCTAAGAAACTTTTCTTAACCCTAATATTCTAGCTAGAGCTGTTTCTAAATAATTTCTAGGACCATATTTCTAGATATGGCAGTAAAAACAAGGTAATAATATGAAGATAATTTTTAGCCAATAATAATTATTTTCAGGAATATCCTTAGCAAAATTATCTTAGTTTGGTTTTCATTCGTTAGTTTGCAGTTTTGACCTTGTTTTTTTTTAAGTACCAACGTCAGTGAAAACCAAATCCAATTGTTTTAATTAGTTAATCAGAAATTAACATTATCACCCATAGGTACTTATATTATATAGGCCCGACCACTCAAGTTGTTCAATTGATGCATTGTAGAACCGGTTTTTTTGTTAGTTTCTTTCAGCTTAGTTTGAGACAAGACAAAGAGAAATGACATAATAGATAGGAAATATATAAATTGCTCAGGTGGGGGGGGGTAAAGTATTTGAACAGTGTGAAGTTAGAAAACATTTCTTTCTTCATAATATACAGAATAACTGTACCTAACACATTGGGCATACGGACCCTCTATAATTTACCCCCAACTCCCCTAATGTACAGATATATAGTCTAAACTTGTTTCTAAAGTATTATATTTTTATCATATTTAGGTATATTTCGTTAGGATTGAGCGTCAGAGATACAGTTTCTACTTAGATGAAGAATATTAGGTCGGGCTGCATCATACAAATACTCACATATTTATTACCAACAGGAAAAAAAAGTAAAAAATCAAGACATAATAAGATATAACCTCAGCATGCATTTATGCAGGTTTTGTTATTAGCGGAAGTCAAATTAAAAAAAAGAACGTCAGTAAAAAATCAGTGAAAATAAGCTAAAAATATATGGCACCAAAATACTTAAGAAGCGGACAATTACTAAAGAACACTTACTTAAGAAACACTTATGAAAAAATAAGTTAATTATTTTGCTAATTAGTTTTGTATATTTGTTTTACAGTTCAACGTGACAGCGCTGACAAAGTGTTATAATTTACTAGAAGTTTCATAATTCAAAAAGAAATAAATGCCAAATCTTAGAAAATCATGGTTTTTAGGTATGAAGAAGACCAAAAACTGTTTAAATAAACCTTAAAAATGGTTGTATTTCGACGTCTTTGGTACTTTGAATCTTGTGTTTCTGCTTACAGATTGTTTAGTTTTTCTCATTTAGGCTGAATATTTAATTTATTTAATTCTTTTTAGAGGATTGAAAATAAAATTCAAAAGGTTTCAGTATGGGCAAAATTGAAAAATTTGGGCGCAGCTTAAGCTTATACGAGCCATAAAGTCAAAAAGTTCTGCAGAATCTGCTTTTGCAATAAGATTCTAGGGAATCGCCTTTTTGTTTTATTTTTTAATCAATATTATGATTCAACTTGTTGTTTCTACGATCGCAAATTACTTAATTAAAGTGGTGGGATTAATATTATTCAGAATATTTTATTTAAATATGAATACGGATCTCCTTGCCTGTGGGCTTTTAGGCTACGGATCTGGCTCAAATAAAGAAGAAGAAAACGAATGATAAGTAACGACAAAATGACAAAAATGACAAAAACGTGAATGACAAGTAACAGCAAACGGAAAAAAGGACAAGTAAAAGCAGTGTAGATGAGACTTGGCATATTTTGTTGAAAAAAGCATCCCCACTTAAAAATAAATTTATTAGGATATTGTCACTTAAGCATGACAAAATCTAATTTTGTCTATATTTTGATTTGTTTATTTGTTTGATTTTTTCACGAAATAGAATTGAATTGAGTTAACATATTAATTTTTTTCCATTAGTTGCATTGCTCAAAAATATAACTCGTGAAGAGTGAATTTGAAATGTTGGGACAGAGCCGTGTCCAAGGTTATAAACGGAGAGAGAGAAGGTCAAGGCAATGTTCCCTAACCACAGCCTTGACATAAAAGTAACATATTACTTGCGTTTTTTTTGTATATTAACAATAGAGATTTTTATTAAGATGTTTCGTGAATCCTCGAATTAATTTGTGCAAAGAGGGAGGGTAATAATGATTCAAAGCCTAAGGAAACTTAGTCGTAAATAGCGGAGAGTAGATTTACTCGTGTCCTAATGCTTGTATAAAACGGTTAGAATAGACCACGTCTTCCCATAGTGTTAATTGGAGGTGGAATGGGGGAATTGCCCATATAGGTTTTGCCCCCCCCACCTAGATTTGGATTTTTTTTATTTTACCCGGTATTTTCATTGAAAATACATTTTTTTTCGTTATTTTTATTTAAAATATCGGAAAAGTAACAAAATTACCTAGATCTTGAATTACTCTAGATTTTGAAATATATTGTTTCGCTCCTGGATTTTTATGAATTGACGCGCCTGTACCTTTCTCTCCTTTACTAATCTCTTATTAATGGACACAAGACGATTGGAGGAGACCACACCTTTCTCCTTTTTCTGATCCAAAAACCATTCTGCTCCCAGTATCAGAATTACTGATTTTATTTTCGATTTACAATTTTCGACTTTAGCATTTTTAGTACTATTCGCCTTTGTCGCGCTATCGCACAAACGTGAGGAACGTTTTGTGTTATTTGTTAACTACGGCAAGCCATTACTCCAAATAATACAGGGATTAAGCCCAATGGCGGCTATTTCTTGTAAAGACATTGCGAAGCAATAAAAAAAAGTGACATACTAAAAAATGGCCTCATAAATTTTGAGTGAATTTATCCACTTGAGAACTATCTTTAGGTGGTGGGGGAGTCATCTGAATTAATTCTGGTTTTCAAACAGCTATGGTAACCAGCTGTAAGTTAGGAGCGACTCGGCTCAGTAGTAACCAAAACTCTAAAAAACAGGATTTTTCAATAGATACATCAAAAGAATCAGCTTATTATGCTGATTCCAACTATGTAAAATTCATCAAGCATAATGTTTAAAAGTTACGAACCTTAGAAAATTTGCCAGATTTTTGAAATAGGGGGGGGGGGGACACACCCTAAAATTAAAGGAGTCTTAATGAAAATCATGCAATCATATTCAGCGTACCAGAGAACTCTAGTGTGGAAGTTTCAAGCTCATAAATACAACAATGAGGAATTTTGCTATTTTTGCCATAAGACTGCGGATGAGTGTTTATTTTTTTTTTTCCAGGGGTGATCGTATTTAAATAATTGTTTTATAAGATCGGGAGAAGGTACATTCGAACGGAAATCAGAAGTTTTATGGCTCTGTTTAAGCGACCGAAAAGATTGCAGGACAACTGGCGCCCCTCCCACGACCATTTTTCCCAAAAGTTATTTGATCAAAATTTTGAGATAGTCATGTTGTTTAGTATAGTTGAAAGATCAAATACCTATGTCTTTAGGCGTAAAATAGCCCCCACAGTTCGTGGGGAGAGATCTGTAAGTTATGAAATTTGCCCATTGTTATCCTAAGATTTTTGCTATTAGGAAGGATACAGACAATTTTTTGAGGGGGGTGGGTTGTGATTGAGGTGGATTTCTAATGGAAGAATCTTTCTTGGGGAGGGAAATTTCTTAAGTGTGTGTGAATTCTCCAGGGGAAGTGTTACACTGGGGAATTTGACATAATTACTATACGTGATTCTTATTAATTGTCTTACATTCTCTTTGCCAAATATTACATGGAGAGATATTCCAGGGTAAATATCCATTTTCCACGTGTTTTGATTTCCAGAGAATAATTTCCACGGAAGGGGACATTTCTGGAGTGACCGAGGAACCGATTATAGTAAAGTCTTAATCAAATGAAAGAATGCTGAGGAGATTTTTTCGAGCTGAATCGTCCACAGGCAATTTTAAGTGGAGGGGGGATTTTCAGCGAGGATGGAACTTTCTGGAGGGAATTTAACTGGGGAGGGTGAACTTTACGTTAGATAAAATTTCCAGGGAGGTTTTTTTTGTGAGGGGGATTCTATTCCATGGAGCGTGAGCCAGATTTACCGGCATTATTTGAAAAAAGATCAGGAATTAAATATAAAAAAAAGAAAGTAAGGAGCAACTATAAAACTGAAAGCGAACAGAAATTATTCTATGCATGAAGGGTTGCCCCTTCCTTAAAATTTTGCTCTTTACGCTAAAGTTTTATTGTTTGTTCCAATTTTCTAACACTGTCATTTGCTTTTTGTCAATTTTTAACACTTTCCAATTTCTTAAAAAAATTTTAACAATTTTTTATTGAAACACTGGGCCTTTTTATTAGAATAGAGAAGTTTTTTTTTTAAGTGTTAACAGTTTTAGCGAAAAGAGTAATGTATTAAGGAGGCAGAAACTTTTAGATATCGAATAAATCTGCCAAAATTAATATGTAAATTTTGTTTTAACTTTTCATGTACGGTGAGCCAAATTGGAGCCTTCACTAGTTGAAAAACGTTAGAAATTAAAAAAAGTTTCTTTTAACTGAAATTAAGGATCGACATTTATGCTTGAAATGAACACGAATTATCCCGAATATGATAGGGGTTGTCCCCTCCTTAACGCCTCGCTCTTTACGCTAATGTTTGCCTCTTTGTCACAGCCCTATTTTTTAGAACAATAAAAAACTTTAGCGTAAAGAGTGTGGTGTTGAGGAGGGGACAGCCACTTTCATATACAGGTAATTTCTGTTCGTTTCAAGTTTTGATATTTGATAAAGAATTTTTTTTTACTTTCTAAGTCGTCTTCAAATATATTGTTAAATACTCCCTTTCCATTTGGGAAAGACAATAAAAATTCTTATGTTTATGAATGTAGGTTGTGGGATGTTTCAGATTTTAACCCCCATTCTGCAAAAAAAACTGCTTTAAACACAGCTTTTTAACGTAAATAATGTCCCTCCTTAATAAAAACTATTTTTACTCGTGCTTACCTATTTCTTATATACCTTTCTTTTACTTGTTTTCGTTCCATACTTTAGTCTAAATATACTTCAAAGTTTATTTTGTATCTTTTTTTAGTTTCCCTACGCCTGATTTCCAAATCCATTTTCATAGCAACAAAATGATTTATTAACAATTAATATAAAAGAGATCTTTGTGTGTATATCACTATGTACACAGACTAGAAAGGTTTCAATTTGGAGCCACAGATATGCTTTGAATAAGCACCTATTTCAAGTAGAAAACTAATAGTTCATCCTGAAAATATTCACAGAGGTGTAAAGAAACACCTCCCAAGTCACCGTCAATAAGCCAGCTCGGCACCCCAAGGTCTATAAGGTTTTGGCTGGGAGGAACTACTTGTGCTCGGTTGATATTGACCAAAGCCAGTACCTATTGCTGTATTTGCATTGGGGTAGGGGTACTGCACTGCAGCGCTTACAGCATTTTGAGGATGTACAGGGGGTATTTGTGCACAAAAAACCCGAGCTGAAGTTTGAACACCAAAATTAGCATTTATTTGGTCTTCATTAGGCATTGGTGGTATAAAATTTTGCTCACTTGGTAAAGGAGGGAGTTGGTAACTTGACATAGAAGAAGTTCCCGGTGTTGGATAAGTTTGAGGGAACCACTGAGATTGTCTTTGAGCTAGTTCTCTTTGCGCAGTATAGTGTTGTAGATGTGACATCATTCGTAATCTCAGGGGATCTTGCAAATCAAGTCCTTCAACAGTCACTAAATACCGTGAAACTTCGGCCATACATTCACGAAACCCTACATTGTGGTAGTCCATGGCCACTCTCTGTGGATCAAAAGACATAGCACCTTTAGCATGCAACATTTTCAGGTGATCAACAGCCATTTGAAGAATTTCAGCCTTTTCAAGTTTAGCTGATCCTTGCTTTTCACTTGCTGTTGGCACCAAACGTCGAAGTTCTGACAAGCTATGGTTAATTCTGTCACGCCTTCTCTTTTCAATAATTCCTCTTCTTCGTTTACGGGTCATTCCGTGACCTGATCCTTCTTCAACTGGAGAGGAGCATAAGCTTTTTTCAGAATAGTTATCACAGTCACTATCGGGATGTGGGCGCTTGAGGCTCATTTCAAAGTACATCCACTGAGCAACAAGTTCAACACTTAAATTTCAGTTGTTTCCAGCACTGTATGCGAAGCACGACTGACACGCGATTGCAGGCGTCAGGGAGTAGTTATCCTTGCCGGGATCGTGTGAGCTTCTTTCAGCAGCCGTTCCCACGCGCCCGGGATATTGCTGGCAGATGGTTCCTCGTTGATCAGAAGTTTCTGGGAAAGTGTAAAAGGGGATTGATACTCCTTTAAGCTAATATGTATCTGTTTTAGTGTTCAAGAAAAACTAAGATGTAGTGTTTGCAGGATATTTCGACTAAAGAATAGTATATTTAAATTTCATACATAAAGAAAAATTCTTAAAAAAAATCAGTTCAACGTGGTGAAACTAAATTCAGATTAAATTTCACTTCGAGAGTTTTCTTTTGTTCCAATTTCCAATATTAATATTTACTTCTTGTTTAAGCATTTATGGGATGAGCTTGACTAGCACTAGTACGTGAAACTAAAAAAAAAAGAAAAGAAAAGAAAAAAAAGAGTCTTATAGCTCCAACTTGGAACAATGTAAAACTTTTCTGCAAATAGACAAGTGTTTCCATTAGAATAGCAAAATTAACGAAAAATTGGAAAAAATTGTTATTCGACGTGTAACTTCGGGAGTGTCTTAGAATCAGCTCCGGACTAGCTTTACTGAACTCGGGATTTAATTTTGTCGATAAACCGTGTTTTCTGTCTGTCATGAATTTTCCACCGTTTAACGTATTTTATAGGAGAGAGATAAGAAAAAGAAGAAGAAGAAAAACGTAACCCTCTCATAATGTATTTAGGCTTCTTTTCTTCTCATCGATAGGTAGAGTCCGTTATATTTGTTTATAATACAGATCCTAGCTGACTATAAAACATATATAATACATACATAAACAAATATAGACTATAAAAACTTTGGTACTTGTGTCTTATAGCCACCACACTGAAGTTCTGTCGAGAAGCGAAGTTTGGTTAATGCTAATGAAATAAAACAAAATATGATAAAAATATAATACTTTATCAACAAATTTATAAAAAAAGACAGCAAAGAATTATGGGAGGGGGCCGCCCAACCTGTATTATATTAAATACGTAACCTAATCTAACCAAAATATTAACTAAATATTTAATTAAAATATAGCTACAGTGAAGTTTCCCACCGAGCCGAAGCTAATATTATCTGGTATAAAGACATGACAACCGGTTATTGTCTCATCTTCGCGATACAAGATCTTGAGTGCGGTGGCTATAAGATAAAAGTACCAAAACTTTAATTAAAATTTTTAGTTGTTTGCTATTTCACTATTTAAATAATAAAGTTTTTAATTCCAAAAATGAGCACCGCCATTTAGTTGAATACTACAATTTCTACTTTTGTTATTTTTGGATCCTAAAACGAAGCTGCTCTTGCAAAAGCTTCAAGAACTCGTTTTTGCTTTCCTGCTAAATTTTGAAAATGGTTCTTCGGTTTTGGAGATGGCAATATAAAGTAGTGCATTCCTCAAAACAGACTTTTGTACTTAATACGTTTTTATTTTGGTTCAACCTCCAGGACTCAAATTTCGGCTACACCACTTACAGTTTCCTCCGGTGTAGTTGATATTGGAGTTACAAATCCCTTGAAAGATTTTCATTTTGTGGGAACCTCAGTGGATCCTTATTGTACCAAAAGTGCTTAGGAGAGAAGGTGCATATAATACAGGTGCAATTTAAATGGTACCGAGATCCTTCGTGGGAAACATTTTTGCGGGTTTCTGTAACAGTGAATTATAATGAAGCTAAAAGGGAGCATTAAATGAGGGTGTTAGTATTAATTGAATTTCAAGCGCTAAACTATGATGGATCATAAATTGACCAATGTCTTCACATGAATGGACACAATTGTTGGCTTTAAGAATATTAAGCGGTTTCGAACACACTCAAGAAGTGAAGTTAGATTAACCCTAATGAAATATACCAAAATATGATGAAAATATAATACTCTATTAACAAAATTATAGGAACTAAAGCAGAAAATTATGGGAAGAAAGCCGCCCAGAACGCATAATATTAAATGCCTAACCCCCTCTATATATTAAATATTTAAGTAAAATATAACCCAAGACCCGAATCAACTCTATATATTAAATATTTAATACAAATATAGCTAGATCGTAGTTTTTCCCACAAGCAAATCATAACCAATTGCGGAGAGGTAAACCGATTTTTGTCAAATCTTACAGAGCGAAATTCTTGAGTGTGTTCTGAATAACTAACAAGTACCACGGTTTCTCCTAAGGAGAGGAGGGGGACTAATAAATCATGGAAGCAGTAATTTAACGGGGCCGACACTTTCTGGGAGAAGGCAAAGTTTGAAAAACACAAATAGGCAATTTCCATGAAAACTATCAGAAATTTTGGGAAAAATGGACATAATCTCAAGGTTTATTAATGTACACTAAACTCTAAGCCCTTTTCCCTGCACCCCACTAGGGCTGAGATGACACACGGGATCATCAAGACTTTTACACATTTTACTTTTTTTGATGGGGGAGCTTGGAGAGTGACCCATTTTTTAAGTTCTAAAAATATAAATAAGGGATAAGGAGAATGCATCAACATTAATCTACAGAACTCCTTTTTATCCTTGAAAAAAAATTGTCCTAAAAAATTCATTTGGATCCTCTATTCTGCCCGGAATATTTCTTTCTTATTTGCTCACGCACCCTGTCAAACACACCCCCTGGATTCGCCTCCATATTCTACATTTGCAGGCAGTATTTCCCAGCTCTTCCATATAATTTGCTTGTTTTGAGTTTCCTAAACCTACACTTTCCCCCTCCCTCAAGTAATTTCCTATATGTATGCCAGACATTTGGAAAAATTCCTCCTCGCGGAAATACAACATACATTTCAGAAGTGCCAAAGTTAGTTCTAAATTGTCTATTATTGCAAATTTAAGAATATTTTAATAAGGTAATCTGCGTTTGAAAACCACTGTGAATAAGTAGCATAGATAGGGGTTAGAATACAGGAGTGTGAATGTTCCTTTTCTGATTTGAAACTGATTAATCACAGTTCCATTCTGAAGCCGAATTTATTCCGGGGGAAGGAATTCAATAAATATAACAAAACTAATTAATATGAAGAACAGGCTGTATCTGACCCGTTTGGGGGGGGGGTGGTATTCACTTTTCAAGGTAGAAAGTATTTTGCTGGGAAACAGCGGAGAATGAGACGGTACTACTCTTTTATTATTATACGGCTTTATTAGCAATGGGAATCGGCTTAATTCGGCATTTGGAACGTTTTTTTCCTGTCCAATACTGTTCAAATTGAAAACTGTTTAATCACAGCACCACCTCGAAGCCCTATGAAGGAGTTTATTTCAGGGGGGGGGGATTCAGAGAACGTAAGACAGCCAAACTCTATGACGAAAATCAGAATTTATTAGGAAATCGTAGAAATGCGTATGCTTCTCGGTTTTTTTCCGTTATGCGTATACCACTAGTTGAAATGTATTTTCAGTGGCTTTCTTACTTCCTCCATTGTTATCTCTGCCTATGCGATAAGCAAGTGGCAAGTACTTAGAGGAATCCATAAATTAGGGTGTGAAAACTACATAGTAAAACCCAGAGCTTCGATACCAATATCGGTATCTAGGCTGTGCTGCCAGTTTCCTGTCTCCATCCGCTAGCATCGCTACCACGCACAGTGTCCCGAAAATAAATCGAGTTTTCATAACTGTATCGGTATCTAAGCTGTGGTAAAACCATATATACAACTGTAATAAACAATAGTTGAGACCAGAAGCTCATTGTTTGACTCCATGTGTCCGACTTGTTGAGGCGGAGGATGCACGAAGGGAAGGATCTGCTAAAGGAAATTTTGCTCAATATCGACTAGCATTGGTCTTCTTAATTAAGTTAAGCAGGGAACAAATTTAAATATTTGGTATATGTCTAGCCTAAATGCCACAAGAAGCGATCTCCACAGAAGGTCCCTGATGAATATTCTCAGGGGGTTCGAACCGTTGTATGTATAACGGAGAAGGTCCCTGATGAATATTCTCAGAAGGTTCGAACCGAACTATTCATAAAAAGTAGTTTTAGCACCTTCACAGTATTGTCCAGGCATACCGTTCCGGCTCTATTCGAATAAATCCCTCATTAGTTAAAGCAAACCGAAAAATAATTATTTTTCCTATGTATAGTCAACGATTAGTCTGCAAAAGTAATTTCTTTAGGCCAGGAATCTTAAGCCAGTTTCTGTCATTGGGATGTAAGCATTGCTATGTGCAAATGGATTTAATCTATTACTAATAGGAAGTAAAGGGCGCAACACACGTAGTTTTTTGGGGGGTGGAGGACCGGTCTCAGCAGCTCAATGGGCAAACAGTGGCGGTACAATAACAATGACTTTTGCGCGAGATTTTTCAAAACTAAACGTCATTGACATACTGAAGATTATCAATAGTTGTATGATTGACTTGAGCTTATTATTTAAACCTTATACTATTACTATTAAGTTCTTTTATTTTAAAATTTGTATTGTTTTTTATTTTTATTTGAATAATTTAAATAAATTTAAAAATCTTTCATTATTAAACTATGGGGCTCCTTTATTATCAAATATTTAATTTACGGAGTTTTTTTTTGATGATCCCAATGAAATTCAACGATGTTTTTGCAAATTGATACCAAAAACAAAAAAAAATTTCAAACTCAAATCGGCGCAGTTTTATTTATTTTTTTGCAAATCGTCACCGATCGTTTTTTTTTGCAAAAGTGCTTTGCAAATCGTTTTGCAAATCGTTTTTGTAAAACACGCTACGTGCGTCCAGCCCTTAAAAGTTAATACCATTTATAGCAGGGTCGCCACGTGGCTATTACTCTTATCAAAATTTTATACACATGTTACTGATTGTCACCATCATTCCAATCAAACTGACATATCCTTGTGTCCCCATCTACTGCTGACATCTAGTTGACATATGCAAGGTTACAAGACAAAAACAAAGGCACGTAGCTCACTTCAATCAAACAGTTCATAGTGACGAACAATGAGTAAGGAGCTAAGCGGCTCACTAGAAAACGCAACTGTTAAAAGCGGAATTTTAATATCAATAGATATATCGAACGAATTGGTTTTATTATTCTGATTCGAAATGCTTAAGGTTCATTAAGCTTAGTGTTACTACCAAAAGCTAAGAGCTAATCATTTTTAGATTCATTTTAGTGAGAGTTTTTATTTCCCTGATTTTTAAAAAAAGGAGAAATACTTCCTTAAAATCAAAGAATCTTAATGAAAATCACACCAGCGGATTCATCTTATCAGAGAACCCTACGGGAGAGGTTTTAAGCTCCTATCTGCAAAAATGTGAATTTTGTATTTTTTGCCAGAAGAAAGATCACGGTCGCTTGTTTATACTTTTGTTTTTTGCTTTTTCTGTTTTTTTTCCCAGTGGTGATCGTATCGAACTAATGGTGCTTGAAAATCGAGAGAGGGCTCAGTCGAACAGAAATTTAAAGTTTTAGTGCTCTTTTTGATTGAACAAAAAAATAGAGGGCTGGTTGCCCTCTATTTTCTACCATGTCCCACTTTTCCCAAAATCGTTGATTATTTTTTCTGAGAGGTATTTTGTTCAACATAATTGAAAGGTTCAAAAACTATGCCTTCAGAGATAACTTGACCCTCCAAATCCCTTTAAATTATAAGATTGAAAAATTGTTTACATATAGTATTTGCTATTGAGAAGTTTGCATTCATTTTTCGGACGGGGAGATTTTCTGCTGGGAGGATTTTCCAAGGCAATCTACTTTTTTTCTTTAGGATTTTCTTTGCCAAAACAGTGAAGTATGAAAGTTTACCAGGCTTTTGCAAATATAACGAAAAGCTTAGCAAAAAAAAAAATCAAACGTACTATAACGTCAGCCCTACAAGAAATTAAGAAAAGACCATCCGGTTCAGGAAGGGGAGGTCTGAAAACATCAAAACAATGAAGTAGACCAAAATCATCTAGGCTAACCAGAAATACACCATTTTGTGAAAATTTTACACCTCTAGTTTCCTTGTACAAGAAGAAAAGTAAACTCCAGAATTAAAAATACAACCTCTGAGTAAGCGCTTTTAATAAACAGCTATATTAATCAATCTGGGGAACCCTAAATGAATCACCAAGGTCTGTAAGAGCCAAGCCTTTTACCATACATGACCATTAAGGAGGAGTTGTCCCAAGAACACCATAAACTGGATATACCTGTGATACCTCCAGTTTCTTAATAGTTTCCTGTAACCCACAGCTTAGATACCAATACAGTTATGAAAACTCGATTTATTTTTGGGACATAGTGTGCGGTAGCGATGCTAGCGGCTGGAGACAGGAAACTGGCAGCACAGCTTAGATACCAATATTGGTATCGAAGCTGTGTATGCAACAAAACCAAATTGCGTTCCCACCTACGGTGCTGTAGTAAGATTTACGCGTCGGAGCGCGGGCTTGGAGGAGGCGCCAAGCTACCACGAAGACTTGAGACTTCTTGTCGATACCTTAGGTGCGTCTGGAGGAAAAAGAGGATTTAATATATAAGGTTGGGTCTTTCCTCTAAAATTCACAGCCTACCCGTCTAAGTCTTTCTTTCATTTTGAAAATCAATAACTCCGTCAAAAGTAATTTAATTATAGTTCTCAGGTTATGTGGAATAAAAATATTTTTTGTTTTAACAATCCTATCTATTATGTTAAGGAAAGAGGTTTTTTTTTTCATCCATACTTCTCGCAAGCATAAGCTGTCAAGTTCAGATTTCTTTCCAAAAATTCTTTATAGATTGATATAGACGGATATAGATAGATATAGACATGGATATAGACGTTGTATAGATAACAACGAGGAATTCTTAATGCTAGTATCGTAGTCAACTTTTTAGTTAACTAAGAATCCGTTAATAAAATTTGTCCGTTAATAAAGTTTGCCTCTTAATCCTCATTTTTTTAGGAGAAATATGTTTGACTATGCTTGTGATTCGGAAGCTGAACAGCTGACAGCCTTTCTTATCATTCCAGAAACATTTCGAGTGTTAAGTAAAAAATTACATTCATATAACCGCACAGAGATGAAAGTTACGAAATGCCCCTCCCCTTGAAACTACATTTGTCCCATGCCCCTCACCTTGAACAAAATATCAAACAGTTCGTGGTAACGAACTGTTTGATATTGTTAACGTAATTGTTAACGATTGTTAACGTAAGGAGCGACCCGGCTCAATAGTAACCGACACTCTAAAAAACTGAATTTGTATAACAATAGTTACATCAAAAGAATCACATTTTGACGCTGATTTGAAGAGCCTGAAGAGCCTGAAGCCCACATTTTGAAGAGCCTGAGAAAATTTGCTTTAATTCAGAAAATAGGGGGAAACACCCTTTAAAAGTCATTGCATCTTAACAAAAATCACAACGTCAGATTCAGCGTATCAGAGAACCTTACAGTAGAAGTTCTAAGCATCTATCTGCAAAAATGTTGAATTTTGCATTTTCTGCCATAAGACAGATCACGGATGCGTGTTTATTTGTTTGTTTTTTGGTTGTTTTTTTCCCCAGGGGTGATCGTATCGACCCATTGGTCCTAGAATGTCGTATGAGGGCTCATTCTAACGGAAATGAAAAGTTCTAGTGCCCTTTTTAAGTGACCAAAAAATTGGAGGGCACCTAGGCCCCCTCCCACGCTCATTTTTCCCAAAGTCACGGATCAAAATTCTGAGATAGCCATTTTATTCAGCATAGTTGAAAAACCTAATAACCATGTCTTTGGGGATGACCTACTCCTCCATAGTCCCCGTGGGAGGAGCTGCAAGTTACAAACTTTGACCAGTGTTTACACATAGTAATGGTTATTGGTAAGTGTACAGACGCTTTCTGTGGGATTTCTTAGGCTGGGGGAGGGGTTGGGGGAGGGGGTTATGCGGGAGGATCTTTCCATGGAAGAATTAGTCAGGGAGGAAGAAAATTTCCATGAACGGAGCGCAGGATTTTTTAACATTCTTTAAAGAACAATAAAAAAAAATATGAAAGTTTTTTCAACTGAAAGTAAGGAGCAGCATTAAAACTTAAATCAAACAGAAATTATTACAAATATGAGAGGTTCACCTCCTCCTAATACCTTGCTCTTTATGCTAAAGTAACTTTATTAATTTCAACCATTTATTCTACGGCCTTTGTGATTCAGGGGTCATTCTTAAGGAATTGGGACAAAATTTAAGCTTTAGTGTAAAGAGCGAGGTATTGACGAGGTGGTGAACCCCCTCATATACGCATAAAAACATACAAATATAGAAGTTCGTTAAGTAAGCTAATTCGTAAGTTGCGTATATTTTTACTAATAAAAACGTTCGTAAAAAATTAAAAGTTCCAGTTGCTTTTTTAAATAACGAAAAAATTGGAGAATAACTATGCCTACTCCCCCGCTCTTTTTTTCTCAAAATCGTCCGATCAAAACTATGAGAAAGCCATTTAGCCATAAAAATAAATTAATATGCAGATTTCGTTTTAATTATTCATGTGCGGAGAGCCAAAATCAACACATGCCTTAATTTAAAAACGTTCAGAAATTAAATAAAAAAACTAGTTTTTTAACTGAAAGTAAGGAGCGATATTAAAATTTAAAACGAACAGAAATTACTCCGTACATAAAAGGGGCTGTTCCCTCCTCAACGCCCCACTCTTTACGCTAAAGTTTGACTCTTTCTCTCAATTTTGCTTTATTAAACAGTAAAAACTTTAGCGTAAAGAGCGGGGCGTTGAGAAGGGAACAGCCCCTTTCATGCACGGAGTAATGTCTGTTCGTTTTAAGTTTTAATATTGCTCCTTACTTTCAGTTAAAAAACTTGTTTTTTTATTTAATTAACTACAAAAAACCTGCATTTCAGATATCTATCTCCCTCCTCAAGCTTTAAAGAAATTTGGCTTACCCCTCCCTTTCTTTAAGGATTTATGTTTCCTTTTTCTACCCCTCATCTTGAATATGCTTGTCAACTAATAATGTAAATCGAACGAGGCGAAATAAATTATTTTTTCCAATCCAAATATATTTCAGTTTTTGATTGTTCACTATAGCGTAAATTATTGTTTTTTTATTGGTTCTAAAAATGTCTAGTTTTGTGATAAATGAAGTGAGCTGGCGGGGAATTTTGAAATCTAATCTAAAAGCAATCTGCACACAGAATTCTTGTTGAAACTTGCGGCCACGATGCTCCATCGGTTGGGGTTCAAACTTCATCGGGACGGGTTCAAAACTTGAGGATAACTTGAAAACTTGAGCTTTTTAACTTGAGGATAAAAAATGTTCTGGTGCATCAAAGATTTTGAAGACAAAGCATTAGAGGAATCAGCCATCAGTTTCAAGTAAATGATCCATCAGTTTCAAAACCTTTAAAACGGTAGGAATGATCCTGAAGCTGGTATATTGGTTGTTTATATTTATTTTGCATTTTTTTTTAAACGGAAAGAAATTATTCAGGGTCTTAATACCTTTTTTTTAATATTTAACATGTGAAATCTTTATTCAGGGTCTCAATACCTTTTTTTTAAGGATTAAACATGCGAATTTCTCTGATAGAAGTTGTAATACAAGCAAAACGAAAAGAAAATTTAGCAACCGGGTACCGAAAGTAACCGTAAGTAGAGTAACTACTTGATTCACAGAATTCTTGCTTTCCGAAAAGGTTGAAGAATAAAACAGTTCGTGGTAATGAACTGTAAGTAAGAAGTGACGCGGTTCAATAATGACGGAAACTCTAAAAACGAAATTTTTATATCAAAGGATACATCAAAAGAATCAGTTTATGCCGAGTCTGAAAATATACTACAACTACTAACAATTCACCGCAGCACCAAGCCACCTGAGGCCAACACAGCTACGCACGCTCCTCCTCCATCCCAATCTATTCAAATCCTCCCTCTTTACACCCTCCCAGGAAGTTCTCATTTCCTTTAAATCTTACTTTATGACATCCTCCCACCCCAGACAAGGACAACCTGCTTTCCGTTTAGCCCTAGACGGTTTGCTGAAAAGCACAATCATCCGCAATCTGTCATCCTTCATCCGCAGAATGTGCACTAGCCACCTCAACCTTTCTGTCGTCATAGCCCTAGAAAGCGGAATTGAACCATATTTTTCATACAGCCTACTGTTTGAAATACGGTCAGTCAGCCGGGTACCCAGAATCTTCTGGGTACCCGATTCTGAACCCTTCCGGGTTCAGAATCGGGTGCACAGAAGCATCCGTAGGCAATTTCTCTGGAAAATATCTAGCAAATCTTCATCCGGTTTTTGGAGTGTCCATGCTTCAAAGCCATATTCGATCACTGTTATCATTGTAGCTTCCAATATTCTAATCTTGATTTGTAGACTATTCTTCCAAACTTTTTTTAACTGTGAAAAAACACCCTGGGCCTTAGCTATTCTACTTCTAACTTCTTCACTGCTCCCACCGTCTTTACTAATAATACTACCTAGGTAAGTGAAGCTGTTCGCTAGATTAATATCTTCGTTACCCAACACCACCTTTTCATCTTCACTTATTCCTAGCCTTAGCGGCTTAGTCTTCTTAACATTAATTTTCAATCCTATTCTAACACCATGAACTCGCAAAACTCTAAAAGTTAATTCATTTCGCTCACACTTTTATCTAGGATGCTTAAATCATCAGCATAATCTAAGTCCAGGAGAGTTTTTCCTCCCCATTTGATTCCGTGGTCTCCACTTGCCTTTCCTGTTTTCTTAAAGACAAAGTCCATCAAAATGATCAATATAAAGGGGGATAGAACACAACCCTGCTTAACCCCTGAATTAATACAAAACCAGTTGCTAACCTCATTTTCTGCCTTAACCGCAGCAGTGTTATTCTCGTACATAGCACATAGCACATACATAGCACTAATCACATTAATGTATTTGTCTGGTATACCATACATGGATGAGACTTTTGCTAAAGCTCTTTTATCAACAGAATCGAACGCTTGCTCATAATTTATGAAACTGAGGAACCGAGGTGTTTGACAACTAAAGCACTTCTCTCATCCAGGAGTCTAACAGAATCTTAACTTCCCGAGAGGTAGTTACCCTTCCAAAATATCAGCTTTAAATTAACCCAAAACAATACTAGATGGCACTAATACTAGATGGCACTAGCACTAATCACTTTAATGTATTTGTCTGGTATACCATACAATCCCACACGAGCCTAACTCAGAATCAGTTAACACAACGTAACCTAAATAAAAAAATCAATTGTGGTGCCATTTATAACTTTATAATTTTTTAGGGACTTGGAATTTTTACCAGATTTTGTTAATAGGTTGTATGATTTTGAAAATACAACGTAAGGTTTTGATAGTGCAAAAAAGGATTCTCATTATATCAGACGAGAATTTGATAATGTAGTGCAAGAGGTTTGATAAAATTACACAAGATTTTGATAATACTTGATATTATTTTGATAGTACCAGACCCGATTTTGCTATAACCATTCTAATTTTTGATAATAACTTGCAAGATTTATAAAGTATCTCGAAATCCACCTGAACTTTTAGACTGAATCAAATAGTACGAGCAACTTTAAAGAGAGGAAAATGGTGCTAGTGTAGAATAATGGTGCTAGTGTAGAGCTAGTGTAGAGCAACTTTAAAGAGAGGAAAATGGTGCTAGTGTAGAGCAATGGTGCTAGTGTAGACCTAGTGTAGAGCAGATTTAAAGAGAGGAAAATGGTGCTAGTGTAGAGCTAGCGTAGAGCAACTTTAAAGAGAGGAAAATGGTGCTAGTGTAGAGCTAGTGTAGAGCAACTTTAAAGAGAGGAAAATGGTGCTAGTGTCGACGAAAACATCACCATCACTATCTAGCATTTGGTGTTTCTAGGCATTTTTTAGCGTAATAATAAAGACAAATTTGTGTTATAAGTGTAACTGCACAAACATTACTGTAGTTATAATTGTATGATCTTAGTTTCTGAGAAAAACAGAATTACTGAGTTTAAAAAATGCCAAGAAACACCAAAGGCTACATAGCGTTGGTGATTTTTTCTGTTGACACTAGTGCCGATTTGCACTCTTAGAAATCGACTACGCTCTTTGTTCTGAAGATTAAGCTATATTTTGAAACTTGGTTTAGCACATCTAGAATATAGTTTCATACCAAAAAAATACAGGCTACTTTTCGTAAATCGAAACGTTCTCGGTCAATTTTATTTTCCAAAATCACAAGTTCTCTGAAGTTAAAAATAAATTAAAATTTAGATATTTTCAAGAAAATTCTTTTCAACGCGATTTTTTAAGAACGTTATAATTAGAAATTTTATTAGTGTTCATTTTATTATATAATTTTATTAATATTATTTTATTTATATTAGATTATTTTATTTCATTATTTTATTTTATTACTGTTTATTTTGTGTTTATTTATTAGTGTCTATTAGTGTTTTATTAGAAATCTCTTTTTTGAATCCTATAAAACATTAAATTCTCCAATAGCTCACTTCACGTAGCTTCACTCAGGATTAAGGTTGCCAACTTTTTGCTCTATGAATGGGTCCCCTGAGCATTTAAAATGTTGTGTCTTTATGTTGTGTCTAATATGTGTCTTTTTTAGCTAACATGTATCATTTTTAGCTAAAATGTGTCTATCTTGAAATCGCAAAACCTAGAGGTTATTTTTTGTACCAGTCGTAATATTAACCAAAAGATGCTTTGCAAACCCCTTCAAAGCGACCAGTAGCGACCAGTTAGCGACCATCAAATATAATGAAAACGAAAAAAAATGAAAGATTCATACAAAATAACTAAGCATGAAAGCAAGAAACTCATACAAACATGTAAATCCCTTACTTTACGGAAAATTCTTTGCTTAAGACGTCTCTGACAAAACCTGGATGGTAAAAAAAAATAAAATAAAACAGAAAAAGTACTAATTTGGTGGGAAGTAATAATTTTTTGGCCAAAATATATATCCAGCTGGGAAATTTTTCGTTTTATGTCGTAAATTTACAAAATGTGTCTCTTTTTTACCCTTTTATGTCCCAAGTTTTTAAAATATGTTGATTTTTCTCCTTTTATGTCATTATGTCCTGAGCACATGAGAATGTGTCCTTTTGACACAAAATGTGTCCAGTTGGCAACCCTGCTCAGAACTAACTTCGGGGGCTCAGTGGCTGCGAACGATTTTACCTGCAAAGAGGAAGGATGAATTCCACCTCCATAGGAATTTTTCCGAAAAGTATCCTGAAGAAGGAATTAAAAGTAAAGGTAAGGGTATATACCTGCTATAATTTTTTGTCCATTTGTCCTTAAAACCGTTTTCCTGTTTTAGAATGGATCTTTTGAAGGTTGTATTGGGAGTAAATGACATAAAATCATCGTCTGTACCAGTTTTCGACGTTGAAAGAGCAATAACTGCTGACTACGATTTGTAAGTTTGATTTTTTTTTCTCATTATTTGTACATTTTAGATACTTTATTTTTGTACATATTTTGATGTTGACAGAGAAGCAGCCATGATTATGATTTGTAAGTATAAGGTATTCTCTTGATTTTTTAGTTTTATTTGTTATATTTCGACCTTGAGAGAAAAATAGTTGGGGACAATGGTTTTTAAGTTTATATTTTTCCGCGTATCTGTATTGTGTTTTTGAAGTTTTTTTTTCTGTTTTTGAAGAAGTTCCATCTAATTATATTTTGTAAATACATGTCATTAAATTAAGGTATCTAAGAAAGGATTAAAGGTTAAATAATAAAATTCATAGTTACTTAAGAAGAAAAGGGGATCTATATATATAAAAATAAGTTGTTTGTTTGTGTGTCTGTCTGTCAGTCCGCATATGACGTCTGAATTATTTCATCATATACCAATTCAAAAACGAATGTATTCAAGCCGAAGTAGCTGAGTTGGTAAAGCGTTATGTTCCAGGTTCTAGGTCCGAGAGGTTCCAGGTTCAAACCTTGGCTTTAGCATTAATACAAAGGAAGAAAAAAAACTAAAAAAGGTAAAAACTACAAAAAAACTAAAAAGAAAATACTAAAAAAACTAATAAAGCTAAAAAACTAAAAAAAACTTTAAAAAAGGTAAAAAACTAAAAAAGAAAAAACTAAAAAAAGGTAAAAGCTACAAAAAAACTAAAAAGAAAAAAAAAACTAAAAACTAATAAAAAACTAAAAAACTAAAAAAAAAATAAAAACTGAAAAAGAAAAAAAACTAAAAAAAGGAAAAAAACTGAAAAATAAAGGAGAAAAAGAAAACTAAAAACGGGGACACAGGGAATATAAATGATGACCGGGACACTCAAAAAGAAATTACAGACTGGGACACTGGGACACAAATAACGACCGGGACATATAAATGACGACCGGGACACTCAAAGATAAATTACAGACCGGGACACCGGGACACAAATGACGACCGGGACACAGGGAATATAAATGACGACCGGGACGCTCAAAGAGAAATTACAGACTGGGACACTGGGACACATATGACGACCAGAATACTGGCAATATAAATGACGACCGGGACACACGGACACAACTACAACGGGGACGCCGGGGGCACAGGGGGATATATAAATGACGACGGGGACACAGGGAATGTTTGATTAGCAATCACCATCAACAAAGCTCAGGGGTAATCATTAGAATAATGAGGTATAGATCTGAATACGGATTGTTTTTCCCATGGACAATTTTATGTTGCATGTTTAAGAGTCGGTAAACCTGACAATCTATTTATATGCACAGACAATGGGACATCGAAGAATGTTGTATATTTTCAAATTTTACGTAGTTAAAAACATATATATATATATATATATATATATATATATATATATATATATATATATATATATATATATATATATATATATATATATATATATATCTATATTCACAGGTGGGACAGAGGGACACAACTACAATGGCGCGTAACTAATATGGCGCGTAACGACTTATTTTTCAGGAAAACTGTGGATAGGGATTAGGCACAGGGCTTAGCAGCCAGAAGCTACACTTTTCATGGAAAGTGACATTGACTTGACTTTGACTTAACACTGTTGCTCATCAAGGTTGTCAGTGTGGAGGGAACTGGTTGACAGTGCCGTCAGTCTCCTCCAAGTAGCCCAGTCCAGGGCTAAGGAGGGGGCTCATTCTGGTTGATATTGCAGCTGAGCAGGCAAAGTGACACTAGTGAAAAAAATTAGTGACAAAGTGAAAGTCACATTAACCTGCTTAAAGTCCATAGAGAAAGACCCGCCTGGCTGGCTTGGAAATTCAGAAATAATTTGCTTTAGAAAACTTTTAGAAGCTTTCTTTCAGGCTTAGCAGCCAGAGGCCGCTCAGTGTTCATAAAACGTCATAAGCCTACTTAACATGCACAAAATTCTTAAAATCAACCAAGACCATATCTCGGAAACAGTGTTACTAAATGTATAGGATTCATATCCAGACTTATCTAGACTTATTAGTCTATGATTACCTAGACTCTTTTACCTATTACCTATTTACCTTTTTACTATATTACCAATAACCTGATTATTATTATTTAGATTTAGTATTCATACCTAGACTTGAAGTCCATCATTACGTATCATGGAAAACCTGATCTAACTTTGGGCAATGTTTTTTTTTGTAAACTATAACAATTTAGGGGCTTTATCCCTAGACACCTCCCTCTATAAAATTATGTCATATGGAGCCATCACAAATGTAGTGTGGTGCAAATACAGAACCGTTCCTAGCGTCGGGGGTGCCCGGAGCAAAATTATTTACAGTGCCTCCCTCCCTACTTAAATATAAGCAAAATAAAGCCAAAGTGAAAAATTGGATCAAAGTGAACAGTTCACCAGCCGCGGCGTCCCCCAAGGTAAGATACCCGGCGCAAATGCCCCAACTGCCTCTAAGTACCGTCGTTAGAGAGAGGGAAAGAGATAATTTATTAGCAAAAAACATATACAATAATTATCGCCATCCAATGAAAGACTCTGACTGGAAGTGCCAAAACGTACCGAAAAGTCTTGCCAATAAGAAAACAGAAAAGGCTTTTTTGATAACTCCACATTTTATTGTTTAAAAATCTAACGCCAATTAACGCTTAATGCTGATACAAACGGTATTTTTCCGTAAGCTTTACCAGTTAGAGCGTGAACCCCACAAACTGCATCGTGCTCCAAGTTTCTAATCACGTGAAAAATCATTGCAGATACAGTGTAACGCAGAAATACAACAAATAGAGTGTTATGGTTGACACATTGCATGCCAGTAAGGACATTAGATAATAAAAATAATATACTGAAAAATCACCGAAAACACCTAAAAATTTGCCTTAAGAAAAGAACAAATTATTATAAGAAATACAATTTTTATACTCATTTAAATTGAGAGTCTCAGATGTCTTCTGCTTTTAGTCAATTTTGCTGACTTTTTGAAAGTAAGCTCTTTTTCCCACTCCGCATGATATTTAACTTCAGCATATTGAAATATATTTGTAAGGGAAGCCCAAGTGAATCCATAGAAGGAAGGTGAAGAGATTCTGCAAAGGTTAAGGATGGGGGTCATTCACAAGTGTTGAGCTCCTCACCTGCCAATTATAGCAAATGAAGTGGAGGAAGGTGACAAAAGCCTGCAAAGTGGGCAATTTTGTTAGCAAAGGTGTGTGCAAAAAATATGTTTTTATATTTATCACATTTTTCAATTATCTTCTTTTTCAATTGCTTGAAATTATCAATTATCAATTATAAATTGAAAATATTAATTTTTTTTCAATTTATCAAATGAATTTATATGTCTATTTATCACCCTCCATTTCCAATTGTTTGAAATTATCAATTATCAATTATAAATTGAAAATATTATTTTTTTTAATGTGTCAAATGAATTTATATGTTTGATTATTATCTCTTCTTTTTCAATTGTTTGTCAATCTGGTTTATAACATCTTTCCAGTTTGTACTAACGAATAAGGAGCGACTTGCCAAATAGTGATCGAAACTATAAAAAGTGGACTTCTGATAACAATAGATGCATCAAAAAAATAGGCTTTTTATTCTGATTCAATATATACCACCACCACCACCAACAACAACTCACTGCAGCACCAAGCCGCCTGAGGCCAACACAGCTACGCACGCTCCTCCTCCAACCTAATCTATTTAAAGCCTCCCTCTTTACACCCTCCCAGGAAGTTCCCATTTCCTTTAAATCCTTATTTATGACATCCTCCCAACCCAGACAAGGACGACCTGCTTTCCGTGTAGCCCCAGACGGTTGGCCAAAAAGGACAATCTTCGGTAATCTGTCATCCTTCATCCGTAGAACGTGGCCTAGCCATCTCAACCTTTCTTTCATTATAGCCCCAGAAAGCGGGATTGAACCACACTTTTCGTACAACCTACTGTTTGAAATACGGTCAGTCAGCCGGGTACCCAGAACAATCCGTAGGCAATTTCTCTGGAAAACATCTAGTAAATTTTCATCTGCTTTTCGGAGTGTCCATGCTTCAGAGCCATATTTGACCACTGTCATCACTGTAGCTTCCAATATTCTAATCTTGGTTTGTAGGCTTATCTTTCTATTCTTCCAAACTTTTTTTAACTGTGAAAAAACACCCTGAGCTTTAGCTATTCTACTTTTAACATCTTCACTGCTCCCACCATCTTTACTAATAATACTACCAAGGTAACTGAAGCTCCCAACCTGATCAATCTTTTCGTTACCTAAGGTCACCTGTTCATCTTCATTTATTCCTAACCTTAGTGACTTAGTCTTCTTAACATTAATTTTCAAGCCTATTTTAGCACCCTGAACTCGTAAAACCTCTAAAAATTCATTCATTTTGCTCACACTTTCATCTAATATGCTTAAATCATCAGCATAATCTAAGTCCAGGAGCGTTCTTCCTCCCCATTTGATTCCATGGTCTCCAATTGCCTTTCCTGTGCTCCTTAAGACGAAGTCCATCAAAATGATCCATATAAAGGGGGATAGAACACAACCCTGCTTAACTCCTGATTTAATACAAAACCAGTTGCTAACCTCATTTCCTACCTTAACCGCAGCAGTATTATTCTCGTACATAGCGCAAATCACTTTAATGTATTTTTCTGGTATACCATATAACGATAAGACCTTTGTTAACGCTGTTCTATCAACAGAATCGAAAGCTTGCTCATAATCGATAAAACTAAGGACCAAAGGTGTTTGACAACGAAGGGACTTCTCAATTATTAACCTAAGAGTGAAAACATGGTCGACACATCCTCTACCTTTTCTAAAACCGCATTGTTCTTCCCTTAAAACTTTGTCTACAGCATGTCTCAGTCTAAAAAGTATCATATTACTCAGTAATTTGCTACCTACAGAGACCAGACTAATGCCTCGATAATTCCGACATTCACTCTTGTCACCTTTCTTATACAGTGGTTTAATTAAGGTTTTCCTAAAATCATTGGGTACTTCCCCTTTTTCAAAAATCATGTTCATAATCTTCAGTAGCTTATTCCTAACCTCAGAGCCACCATATTTAAGGAACTCATTAAGGAATCTTAAGAAAAATAGCACCATCGGATTCAGAATATCAGAAAACCCCTACTTTAGAGGTTTACACGTGACCAAAACGATTGAAGGGTAACTAGCCCCCCTCTCACACCTTTTTGTACCAATTCATCTAACCAAAATTTTAGCCATAGCCATTGCCAGTTCAGGTTAATTAAAAGAAACAATAACTATGCCTCTGAGGATGGTATGCCCCCCCCCCCCAGCCTCAAGGAAAAGTGCTGCAAAGACGAAATTTACCATTATTGACTTACAGTATTTTTTATTAGGATAGATAAACACATTTTTTTTGGGGTAGAGTTTTCTGTAAAGGGATTCTGCTCTGGGAGAATAGTTCATGAGGAGGGATGTACACAAGGGTGAACTTTCTAGAGAAAACTTCATACGGGGGAAATTTGCCCAACTTACTATACGGAATTGTTTTTATTTGTCTTATTTTCGCTTTGGTGACTCAATGTCACATGTGGAGATGTTCTGGGGGAAACTTTCAGTAGAATAAGAATTCTCTAAGGCATTTTTACGTAGGGGGGATTTCTCAAGGGAAAATTCTCCATGGGAAAATATCACCAAGAGAAATTCTCAGTGGGGAAATTTTCTGCAGGAGAAACTTCCCATTTTTTCACTCAAGGGGACTCCTCCATGACCTTGAAAAGGCTCAGAAATTACATAAAAACGAAATTTCCTTAAAACGAAAGTATGTTAAGGAGTATTTTTATGGCGAAATCGTAAGCAACAAATTTTCCGGGGGGAAGTCGTAGCGAAGATGAAATTGTCCAGGAGTAATTTCCCGGCCGAAGAATTTTACGTATAAGGAAATTTCTATGGATCAATTCTTCGTGGGGGATTTTTCACAGGGGAGATTCCCTGGGATTATTTAAGAAGCAATCAAAAATTAAATAAAAAAAACTTTTTTTTCTAGCATCATTAAAACAAAACGAACAGAATTTTTTCCGTATATAAGGGGGGCTGTCCCCTTTTCAATACCCTGTTCTTTGCGCTAAAGTGTGACCTTTTGTCTCAATTGTTTAAGAAGGATTCCTGAAACACAAGGGCCGTTTAATTGTAATCAGAACCTTTTTTAAAGTCCTTCAAAAAATTTAGCGTAAAGAGAGGGGTTTTGAGAAGGAGGCAGCCCCCTCATACATGGCATAATTTCTTACATTCAGCCAAAAACATTTTTTTCAAAATACATATAAGGAAGGCCTGAGTAAAATTTGGACACATGCGAGGGCCAAAGTGAGGACCCTGAGCTTCCGATTGTACCAAGCGAAGCAAGCTGAAGGGAAGTAAAAAAAAATTCACGATTTTTCGGTCCTGAAGGACGAAGGACCAAGTACCGCCAGATCGAAACCAGTGCTAATTGTAAAGACTAATGACTTGAACCCTACTTCTAATCAAAGCGAATACCCACGCATAAGGGCCAAAGGCTAAAGTCCTACCCCAGTGAAGGAAGGGTGATTTGCAAGACCCTGAGGCCCAAGCTCCCAAATGTAAGGAGCAACGAATCAGAAAGTGGTGACAAAGGTCCCATGAATCACGCTTTTTGCTAGCCAAAAGGCCTACGAAGTGAGTCTTTTTGGTTAATACTTTTCAGAGAAAGGTATAAAGTCACATGGACATTACGTAGAAAAGTAGTTTAGCAAAGTAGACTAAATCAATTAATTAATACTAACAACGAGTTTAATTTATGTCTCAATCATTTTTTTTTCAAAAATTACAGAGGAACGCCCAACAATTGTGGTCCACTATAATTTGTGAAACATTTTGTAGGGAAATTAGAACTGGTACCACTTCTTTGTCTCTGTTTTTGTCCTATAGGAAATTACCGAGGATTTTTTTTTAAAGTTCAGATAAAATAAATTCATATACTTCAGCTTAAAAAGATGAAATTCTTTGAAGCATGGAACTTATAAAATAAAAAAAAAATTTTCTCGTATAATAGCTATTTATTTATTTAGACTAATTTACTGGCTCTAATTTTTTTTTTTCTTTAAGGATTTAAAATGCCGTTTCAGAAGATTTTCAGAAATTAATATTACATTTTAACTTTTCAACTTTCAGGTTAGACATTTTGATTAGGTTTCCTTGAGAGCGAGAGGATTGTCATTCCTTAGAGGTAGTCAACGAGATCTGAGTAGGCGTATGCTCTGGTAGGAGATTCACCCAAAGATTGGGTTACGGGTTCAAGAGTTATAACCGGGTGGTCTCTGCTTCATTCCATACTTTTCCAAGAAGAGAAATGATATTGAAGATAAAATTTATTCTTTCGAAATCGTTTCTCTTTATTAAATAATCAGAAGACGACTGGTCTTATCTGCAGCAATTAAGTTAAATATTTTATGGATCCAGTTTGTCCAGGCAAACAGCAAAAAAAAAAAAAAAAAAAAAAAATGCTCGGCCAAAAACACCAAGTGTTCTCACCCTTAAAGTATCCACCATATTTTTTGGTATTCAAAACTACGACTAGACTGATAAATCCACATAAGTGGTTAAATTATATCTTTACTGTTGGTAAAGACAATAAATTGTCAGAAACTGACAATAAATTATCAAACGCTTTTTTGGTAGTTATTTAGACATTTTTTTTAGATTTTTTTTTTAATCTTACGTTGCGCAACCACTAAAGGATGTATGCTGAAACAATAAGTAAAATAAAATTTTCTTAGTTAATTTCATTTTTTACTTAATTTTTTAAAAATTAGAAATACAAAAATCACCAATAAAAATTCATTATTATGTTATTTTGAAATTATTTTTGAACAAATAAATCAAATTAATTTTCTCTTCTGTCCAGGCTAGAGTAACAACAGCAAAAAAAAGGCAACAAAAAGCTCAGCCAAAAACACCAAGTGTGTCACGGCCTTAAAGTACCCACCATATTTTTTGGTATTCACAACTACGACTAGACTGATAAATCTACATAAACGGTTAAATTATATCTTTACTGTTGGTAAAGACAATAAATTGTCAGAAATTTACAATAAATGATCAAACGCTTTTGTGGTAGTTATTTAGACATTTTTTCAGATTTTTTTTTTCTAATATTACGTTGTGCAACCACTGAAGGATATATGCTGAAAACAATAGGCTAAGTAAAAAAAGATTCTTAGTTAATTTCATTTTTTACCTAATTTTATAAAATTATAAATAAAAAATCACCAATAAAACTCATTATTATACTATTTTGAAATAATTTTTGAACAATAAAATCAAATAACTAATTTTCTCGATTAAGCTCCAAATATTCCGTGTGAAAACTTCAGCTCATTCTCAACTCCAACTTAATCCCTGTGTTCATTTCGTCCAAATATGGAGTAAAAATGACTAATGGTGACAATCTACCAAAATCTCACTTCGGATATTTTCCATAAACTCTTTCACATAACCCTTTGATCACAAAAGAAATCACAATCTCTAAACAATTAATCCATATATTTTCAAACCTATTTGAACAATCATGACAAAGGCCAGACCGCTCTCCGTGGGAACGCATCATTCCCAGGGTGACACGTGGATAAGGCTAACAAATTATTACTTTCGAAGGAAGACGGGTGTCAGTATAGGGATATATTGGATTTGCCAATTGGGATAGCTGCTCCAAGCGTGGGAGTTGGGATAAATACGAATAATGTAAGTAAATTAATATATAACGAGGATCAGAGAACAGTGACAGTGAGAAGCGATAGCTTGTAAAAATGAAGATTAGTAATTTTTAGATTCCAAGGACATAAAAAATAAAATTTTTTGCAATTGGGATAGCTGCTCCAAGCGTGGAAGTTGAAATAAATTCAAATAGTATAAGTAAATTAATATATAACGAGGATCAAAGAGTGGTATGAAGCGATGGCCTGTCAAAATGAAAATTAGTAATTTTTAAATTCCAAGGACATAAGAAACAACATTTTTTTTGCAATTGGGATAGCTACTCCAAGCGTGGGAGTTGAAATATTTTCAAATAGCGTAAGTAAATTAATATATAAAGAGGATTAAAGAGTGGTGTGAAGCGATGGCTTGTCAAAACGAAAATTAGTAATTTTTAAATTCCAAGGACATAAAAAAAACATTTTTTGAAATTAGAATAGCTACTCCCAGCGTGGGAGAAATAAATAAATTCGAATAATGTAAATTCGATACAAAAAACAGCATTTTTTGCAATTGGGATAGCTGCTCTAGGCGTGGAAGTTGAAATATATTTGAATAATGTAAGTAAATTAATATATAACGAGGATCAAAGGGTGGTGTGAAGTGATAGCTCGTAAAAATGAAAATTAGTAATTCCGAAATTTCAAGGACATAAAAAATAACATTTTTTGCAACCTAGATCCAACTTGGGTTAATTATATCTGAAAACCGCGATTTTCTAGGATTTGTCTTTTGAATGTTTCAAAATTATGAGCCTTTTAGGGCAGTATCTTAATTAAACTACTGTGTAAGAAAGGTGATAAGAGTGAGTGTGGTAATTATTGAGGCATTAGTCTGGTCTCTGCAGGAAGAAAATTCCTTAGTAATATGATACTTTTTAGACTGAGAGATGCTATAGATGATGTTTTAAGAGAACAACAGAGTTTTAGAGTTTTGGTTTTAGAAAAGGTAGATGATTTGTCGCCCGAATTTTTACTCTTGAATAATTGAAAAGCGCCTGAGTTATCAAACACCTTTGGTTTTCAGTTTTATAGATTATGAGCAAGCGTTTGATTCTGTTGATAGAAGAGCTCTAGAAAAGGCTTTATCCTTGTATGGTATACCATACAAATACATTAAAAAGATTAGTGCTATGTATGAAAATAACACTGCTGTGGTTAAGGTAGAAAATTAGGTTAACAGCTGGTTTCGTGTTAAATCAGGAGTTAAGCGGAGTTGTATTCTATCCCCCTTGATATGCATCATTTGATAGATTCTGTCTTAAGAAGCACAGGAAAGGTAACGGGAGACCATAGAATCAAACAAGGAGGGAAAACTCCCCTGGACCTAGATTATGCTGGTGATTTAAGCATCCTAGATGAAAGTTTGAGCAAAATGAATGAGCTTTAGAGGTTTTGCGAGTTCAGGGTGCCATAATTGGTTTGAAAAATTAATGTTAAGAAAACTAATTCGCTAAGGCTAGAAATTAATGAAGATGAAAAGGTGACGTTTGGTAACGAAATGATTGATCAGGTGGACGTCTTCACATACCTTGGTAGTATTATTAGTAAAGACGGCAGGAGCAGTGAAGATGTTAAAAATAGGAATAGCTATAGCCAGCTTTTTGCCAATCAGAGTACTTCTTGCGTTTGTCGTTAGGTACAATCCAGAAGTCAAATGGCGTTCCAGAACGCCAGATATCAATTACTTTTGACTCTTAAAAAGAGCACTAGAACTTCCAATTTACAATCGAATGATCACCTTTCGAAGTTTCTACGACGAATCCTTCTATACAAAGTGCTTTGGTAAGGAATAGCCATGGCTCAGGGTGTTTTTCACAGTAAAAAAGAAGTTTGGAAGAATAGGAAGATAAGTCTGCAAACCAAGATTAGAATATTATAAGCTACATTTACTAATGAATAAACAAATACATATCTAGGATCACCATAAAATGCTGATTCTTTGATTAAATAGATTAGGACTTATATTTTCCTTATTAAGGGTCAAAATCTATTGGCAGGCAGCCAACAATGGGGAAGCATACATTTTTCCATGGTTTTTCCCTATTCTACTCTTTTTCCTTTGGTTTCCTTACAGTTACTTCATAGTCCCAGACTCGCTGCCCCCCCTGGTCGGCGCCCATGATGGGGTAGGAAATAACATCTAACATCTCATCATTTGGAGATATATATATTTGGACTAAGTTTGCTCTTTTAGATCGGTGGACAAAAGCTCCCCTTTTAATATAGGAATAGTTGGAGAATAATATAAATTGTTATATTGACGTTGTTACCTGCAAAGATTGGAGAGGGGTGGAGAACACCCTCTAGGGACATGATTTACAGAAGAAACCTCTTTGAAAACGTGAAAATTATCTCTCAATTAATTTATTAAAACCCCTCCTGGAAGTATTTTAAGTGTTTCTCATTTTCATAGATGATTGTATTAGATCACTTCCGAAGTATCAAACAGTTCGTGGTAACGAACTGTAGTAAGGATGGACCCGGCTCAATAATAACCAAAACTCTAAAAAACGGAATTTTGTTAGCAATAGCTACATCAAAAGAATCACATTTTAATGCTGATTTTAAATATTTAAGTTTAATAACTTATGTTTTAGTCTTACCCATCAAAAGTTACGACCCTGAGAAAATTTGCCTTATTTTAGAAAATAGGGGGAAACACCCCCTAAAGTCATAGAATCTTAACGAAAATCACACCATCAGATTCAGCGTATCAGAGAACCATACTGTAGAAGTTTCAAGCACCTATCTACAAAAATGTGAAATTTGTATTTTTTGCCAGAAGGCAGATCACGGATGCGTGTTTATTTGGTTGTTTGTTTTTTTGTTTTGTTTTTTTTCAGGGGCGATTGTATCGACCCAGTGGTCTTAGAATGTTGCAAGAGGGCTCATTCTAACGGAAATAAAATGTTCTAGTGCCCTTTTTAAGTTACCATAAAAATTGGAGGGCACCTAGGCCCCTCCCACGCTAATTATTTTCCCAAAGTCATCGGCTCAAAATTCTGAGATAGCCATTTTATTTAGCATAGTCGAAAAACCTTATAACTATGTCTTTGAGGACGACTTACTCCCCCACAGTCCCCGTGGGAGGGGCTACAAGTTACAAACCTTGACCTGTGCTTACATATAGTAATGGTTATTGGGAAGTGTACAGACGTTTTCGGAGGATTTTTTTGGTGGGCGGAGTTGTTGAGAAGAGGGGGATGTGTTGGGGGAACTTTCCATGGAGTAATTTGTCATGGGGGAAGAGAATTTCCATGAAGGGAGCGCAGAATTTTCTAGCATTATTTAAAAAAAAAAATAAAAAAAATAAATATGAAAAAGTTTTTTCATCTGAAAGTCAGGAGCAGCATTAAAACGAACAAAAATTACTACACATATAAGGGGATTCGTCCCCTCCTCAATCCTCACTCTTTAAGCTAAAGTATTTTTAGTAATTTCAACTATTTATTCTACAGTCTTTGTGATTCAGGGGTCATTCTTAAGGAATTAGGACAAAACTTAAGCTTTGTTGTAAAGGGCGAGGTACTGCTGAGGGGGTAAACCCCCTCATACGTAATAAAACATACCAATACAAAAGTTCGTTACGTAAGCTAATTCGTACGTTACGTATATCTTTTACTAATAAAAACGTTTGTAAAAAATTAAATGTTCTAGTTGCCTTTTTAAGTAACCAAAAAACTGGGGGACGGGAGACTAGGCCTCCTTCACCGCTCATTTTTCCCAAAATCATTCGATCAAAACTATGAGAAAGCCATTTAACTAAAAAACTAAATATGCAAATTTCGTTTTAATAATTCATCTGCGCAGAGCCAAAATCAAAACATACATTAATTCAAAAACGCAAGCCCCGCCCATCTGTCGTTTAAATAACACTAGCTCATAAAGAGAACAGCTATCATGAATCACCTGATAATAAAGGACAATTGTATTAATGACAGGTGAAATATTGTTGAACAGAACTGTTCCCATTTTCGGGCAGTGTTGCCACTGGTTCCTTATTTGTTTCCGCGGAAAAAACATCTTGGAGAACTTTGGTGAAATGTTATGTTGCTGAAAGAAAGGATTCTAGGGGTTAGGAGCAGAGTTGCCAACTTTCTACTCCGTGAATTTGTCCCCTGAGCATCCAAAAACATGTTATTTTCAGCAATATTATATATTGTCTATAATATGTCCACAACATGTTCATCTTGAAATCTCAAAAACATGTTTTTTTAAGACTTGTGTCATTGACCAAAAGACGCTTTGTAAACCTTTTTCAAAACGGCCAGTTAACATTAAATATAATGAAAACGAAAAAAAATTAATTTAGTTCACCCATACAGAATGAAATAGTGTGAAAGCACTGAATTCATAAAAACATGTAAACAGTAAAAAAAAATACTTGTGGGAGCTTAAGGTTCATCTTCCAACGACGATTCCTTATTGACAGGTATGGTCGGCATGAGGATCAGCATTTTCCCTTCTTTGGTAGCTTTTTGCCAATAAGAGTACTTCTTGCGCATGTCATAAGGTACAATCCAGAAGTCAAATGACGTTCCAGAACGCCAGATATTAATTACTTTTTACTCTTAAAAAGAGCACTAGAACTTCCAATTTACAATCGAATGATCTGCTTTCGAAGTTTCTACGATGAATGCTTCTATACTAAGTGCTTTGGTAAGGAAGAAAAGAAAAAAACACTAATAAATAATTCGTTGTGCCCACATCGCTCTTTACCTCAGCAGGTCTAGTTTGCTACCTATGATTTCTGGTTAATTTGAGTTTTACATGTTCTTTGGACTATTTTAAATAACATTGGTATCTCACAATTTCGATGATATGCGTTTTGAGAAAAGAAAGCTTCGGAAGGAGGAGGGGGCTAGTTGCCCTCATATCACTTTTGATTCTTAAAAATAACTAGAACTTTCAGTTTCAATCGAAAGAGCTTCTCCAAAGTTTACGCGACCACACTTACCATAAAAACCTTGTGTGTCCCAAGGCATAACTTACAATCCTTATCCATGGGCTCTGGGGGGTTGTGTCAACCCCAAATGCCTTGTTATATGATCTTTAGACTTTTCTTTAAAAAAATGGCCATCTAAAAATTTTTATCGGGTGTATTTGGGGAAAAGTGGATGAGAGGGGGTGACTAGTTGCCCTTAGATCATTTGTGACTAATAAAACGGCACTAGAACTTCTTAATTTTAATACAATGAGACCTCTCTGAAGTTTCTACGTCCACCCCTTCCACTGAATAATGGGCAACTAGTACAACTCATAGGCCTTGCCCTGAAGGTTTGTCATTTAGGAGTTAGAAGGGGGTGTCATCCTCAAAAACATAATTACTAGACCTTTCAAATATGATGAACAAAATGGCAATATCAAAATTTTGACAATGGATATGTTTGGAGAAATGATGAGCGAGGGGGGGTGGTGGTTGTCCTCCAATCAATGTTGATTCTTAAAATGGACACTAGAACTTTCAATTTCAATTAAATGAGCTCCTTTTGAGGTTTCTATGACAACTCGTTCTATGCGAAGTGCCTTCGTCAGAAAAAAAATAATACATTGTGGCCATATCGCTCTTTCCTTAACAATTTTCGAACTGACAGAATTCATCCTGAGTGCTTGTAAAAAATTAGTTGAAAGTAAATAGTTAAGTAGATTTGGTGATAGATAAGTAGTTTTATTACTACTTTGGTGCTAGTGACATTTTTTTTTTTTTTTTTTTTACAAAAATATATATCCAGTAGGAAAATATTTCTTTTTGTCTTAAATTTGCAAAATGTGTCCCTTTTATGTCCCAAATTTCCAAAATATTTCTCTTATTTGCCTTACTTTGTCATTGTGTATCGAGATGTAAGGAAAATGTCCCTTGGAGATGAAATATGTCCAGTTGGCAACCCTGGTAGGAAGAGGTCAGGAAAGAGAGTGGGGTGAATATCAGAACACTGTAAGAATTGTAATTCAGGAGATTTGGAATTATTTCTATTAAAGTACCAAGGACATCAATTAAAATTTGTTTGCCCCCAGACCCAGCTTAGGTCTATTTAAGACTAAAATCCACTATTTTTGAAAATTTTTCTTATGGCTGTTTTAAATTATGAACTGTTTTTCAAGATTAAATTATAAAGGTTTCATGCATCAAAAATAGCCAAAGGTATTTTTTTCTAAAATTTAATTTACCCAACACGAACGGATAGGCAATATCTAACATTGTCATAGTTGTATAGGAGAGTGAAAATAAGGGATTTTCAGACAAGAGCATGTTAGGGGCTTCAATTGGAGGTAGGGGCCATTTAAACCCCTCCTCCGTGCCTCAGCTATATTTTTCTCCCCCCTAAATTCGAAAAAAATAACTTTGTTTCGTATTCTCATTGACAAATACCTTTTTGGCATTTTATTTGAAAAAAAAAGAACTATAAAAAACAAAGTTGTCGCCAAGATTTAAAAAAATACATCCTGGCCCATCCTCCCTAAATTTTCATTGATTGACACCACTGAAACATGCTTCTCTTCAATGATTTAAATAACAAGAAATCTATAAAATAAGTTTTAAATTCAAAATATAACTAATTCTTTATAGGTAAATAGGTACATCATCACCCGGTAACAAAGAGCAATTATATAAATGACAGGTGATAACACCTGGAGCGATTTCGGCATTTTGTAAAGCAGATTTCTAAGCCTTACGGTTTTTTTATAAGAAGAAAAATCTTGGATGCGGTGGTAGAACGCAGCGGTTCTTTGAGAAAGTGGGTTCAGGGATTATGAAGGGGTTAGTACTATTTTTGAAACTTTTGTATTTGTTTCACTTTCAGAAAAGTTGAGTTTTTTCTCAGATGACTTAAAAATTTATCACTGTATTAAGTTGTATATGCAGATTTTTTTGGGTGGTGAGGGGATGGGTGGAATAATAAAAATTTTGAAATGGGAATGATAAGAAACCTCATTAATCTCTCATAAAACCTCATTAATCTCTTTAATCTCTAGTAGACTAAAGACAGTAGAGACGTACACAGGGGGAGCCCATGAATAGCCCCCCAACCCCCCGATCAAAAAATTCTGAATTGCTGTTCTTGTTCACGTTATCTTTTTTTTCATTTTGCCCCATCAAAATAAATCCCAATTACGCGCCTAGCACACACTGTGTTTTGGGTGACCTCTTTGGAATTTTTCTTCCACGCCACCAGCTAAAGTTTCCTCCGTGTATTTTCATAGTGTTTGGCAGCATAACACTCTGAGCTTAGGCGTACTTCTCTAACTAATTAATTGATTAATATTTATGACCATTTTTGTCTAGTGGCTATTTATTTGCTCGTGTATTAAAACACTCTTTTGATACAATTCGCCATCTGCAATATAGCACTTATGATTTTACTTTTCATGATTGGACTTCCATCAGGTTTTAATCCACCCACTTGAACTAGAGGAGTCGCTCTCTCTCAGAAATTAGGCACAGCAGGTGGTGCGTACCATGTGTGACGGAAATGTGCTAAGCATTTTAAGGAGTGTGCCAAGCGTGCCAGAGCTGTTTAAACTCGGGCAGAGCTGTGCAGTACGTGTGGCGTTCCGAAATGTATCCTAGGTTGTGGGAAGTCAGCTCCCCCTTGCTTAAACTAATAGGATCGTTTAAAATCTTAATCATTTCTCAGAAGATTCGAAGTAGTAGCGAGTGCCCCACCTGAATTTAATTTATCAATGACCAGACTAAATAGCTAGAATGGCAGCAGACTTACTTCAAGAAAATTCTACCCCGACAACTGAAAGGTGCAACAATTCCCTCGTACAGAATTTTATTTGAGATTTCAACATTTCTTTTTATCTCTCATCGTTGACCTAGAAGTCGCACCTGCTGCTTCTTTTTTTAAATTTATTTGTTTGTGTCTCGTTTACTGTGACCCGATCGCTTAAGGTTTAAACTACGAAGCGAATAAACCCTATCTTGGCAGTCCATCTCGGGCACAGCCTATATAGACACCAGCTGCGCAAACATTTTTCAAAAGCAACACATAGCTATTATCGCGACATCAATTGGTGTTGCGTCAAAACCAGACACTCTCGCAGTTGGAAACTGGATTCCGAAGAGGCAACATGATGCTTTCTTCTGATAAAATTACGCACCCACGGTGGTCTCAAGAGAAATTCCTGTTTTCACTCCCGGAATAGAGTCAAGATCTTTCCGCGCTGATTGGCTGTGGGAGCACCGGAGGTTAACGCCTAGTCTAAAGATGCGTTTTGAAATCCTTCTATGGTCAACATGCGACTCCGCGATCACAATATAGTTTGTGATCTCGGGCAAAAAGAGAAGCAGGAAGCCCTAAAGTGGGAAGGGAAGAGGTCATAAGAAAAGGCTTAAAAGAAATAGAAGCATCATTGGAAGGAATGAGGGTGGTTATGGTAAGAAGGAACACGCGGAGCTGTGTTGTGGCCTTAGGCGGTTTGATGCCTCAGTGAGGTATCAGTTGCATTCTGTTTGTTGTCCTAGTCTCGTTCAGGGTTGCCAACTGGACATATTTTATCTCAAAAGGATAGATTGTCATGTGTCAGCACACAATGACATAAAAGGGCGAAAAAGTGAAACATTTTAGAAATTTCGGTCATAAAAAGGACACACTTTGTAAATTTTTAACATGAAACGAACATTTTCCAACTGGATATATATTTTGGTAAAATAAAAATGTCACTTTTCACAAAAGTAATGCTTTTTCTTGTTTTTTTTTTAAGTATCCAGGTTTTGCCAGAGATCGTAAACAAAGGATTTTGTCCAAAGTAATTGATTTACACGTTCATATGAGTTTTGTGCTTTCACACTAAGTAATTTTGTATGAATGTTGTACGTAATTTTTTTTATTATATTTGATGTTAACTGGCCGCTTTAAAAGCGGTTTGCAAAACCTCTTTTGGTCAATAATACAAATGGTAAAATAAAATCTCTAGTTTTTAGATTTCAAGATGGACACATTTTAGCTAAAACTTACACATTTTTAGATGCTCATGGGACATATCCATGGAACAAAAAGTTGTCAACCCTGGTTTTGTTAGGATAGTCTACTTCAGCAAGTTTGTTTTTCTTCTGTTTCTTTAGAAATGTTTTCTTTAGAAACCGTAAATGTTTTCTAAAGAAAAAATGTTTCTATATTTTCTTTAAATAAATAAATTGACTGATTGATTGATTCTAAATAGTTGAAAATTTGTTTATGCCATTAATTATAGCGTAATGTTTAACTAACATGTTAAACTATATAATTATTATATTATAATATAATATCTATTTAAGAAGGAATATATTTATGTGGATAGTTGTTGAAATATCAATGAAGAAACCAGTTATTCCCCTTTTTGCATTGTCTTTTTACAGAATTGTTTTTTCTAACTGATGTTTTAGTTTGTATAGTTGTTTCGTCTTTTTCTTTTCTTCATTTACTATTAATGGTTATTTGTGAATCTAGAAAATCACTGAACAATAAACTATTTTGTGTAAAATGATATTAATTATAATCTTGATCAAACAGTTCGTGGTAACGAACTGTAGTAAGGAGCGACCCGGCTCAATAGTAACCAAAACTCTAAAAAACGGAATTTTGTTATGAAAGCTACATCAAAAGAATCGAATTTTAACGCTGATTTTGATTATATAAGTTTAATCAAGTCATAGACCCTAAAAGTTAAGTTTAGATTTAATCACCCCTAAAAGTCACAGAATCTTACCGAAAATCACACCATCAGATTCAGCGTATCAGAGAACCATACTGAAGAAGTTTCAAGCTCCTATCTACAAAAATTTGGAATTTTGTGTTTTTTTTTTCCAGAAGGCAGATCACGGATGCGTGTTTATTTGTTTGTTTGTTTTTTTTTGTTTTTTTTTTGTTTGTTTGTTTTTTTTCCAGGGGTGATCGTATCGACCGAGTGGTTGCAAGTTTTTGCAATGTTGCAAGAGGGCTCATTCTAAAGGAAATAAAAAGTTCTAGTGCCCTTTTTAAGATACCATAAAAATTGTAGGGCACCTAGGCCCCCTCCCACGCTAATCATTTTCCCAAAGTCATCGGATCAAAATTCTGAGATAGCCATTTTATTTAGCATAGTCGAAAAACCTTATAACTATGTCTTTGAGGATGACTTACTCCCCCACAGTCCCCTTGGGAGGGGCTACAAGTTACAAACCTTGACCTGTGCTTACATATAGTAATGGTTATTGGGAAGTGTACAGACGTTTTCAGAGGATTTTTTCTGGTGGGGGGGAGTTGTTGAGAAGAGGGGGATATGTTTGGGGAACTTTCCATGGAGTAAGTTGTCATGGGGGAAGAAAATTTCAATGAAGGGAGTGCAGAATTTTCTAGCATTATTTAAAAAAAAATAAAAAAAATATGAAAAAGTTTTTTGATCTGAAAGTAAGGAGCAGCATTAAAACGAACAAAAATTACTACGCATATGAGGGATTCGTCCCCTCCTCAATACCTCACTCTTTACGCTAAAGTATATTTAGTAATTTCAACTATTTATTCTACGGCCTTTGTGATTCAGGGGTCATTCTTAAGGAATTGGGACAAAACTTAAGCTTTGTTGTAAAGAGCGAGGTACTGCTGAGGGGGTAAACCCCCTCATATACGCAATAAAAACATACGAATACGAAAGTTCGTTACGTAAGCTAATTCGTAAGTTACGTATATCTTTTACTAATTAAAAACGTTTGTAAAAAATTAAATTTTCAAGTTGCCTTTTTAAATAACCAAATAACTGGGGGGGGGGCAACTAGGCCTCCTCTACCGCTCCTTTTTCCCTCAATCATTCAATCAAAATTATGAGAAAAGCCATTTAGCCAAAAAAATAAATATGCAAATTTCGTTTTAATTTTTCATCTGCGGAGAGCCAAAATCAAAACTATTTTGTGTAAAATGATATTAATTATAATCTTGATCAAACAGTTCGTGGTAACGAACTGTAGTAAGGAGCGACCCGGCTCAATAGTAACCAAAACTCTAAAAAACGGAATTTTGTTAGCAAAGCTACATCAAAAGAATCGCATTTTAACGCTGATTTTAAATATATAAGTTTAATCAAGTCATAGACTCTAAAAGTTAAGTTACATTTAATCTCCCCTAAAATTCATAGAATCTTACCGAAAATCACACCATCAGATTCTTAAGGAATTGTTTTTGCATTGTGTTTTTACAGAATTGTTTTTTCTAACTGATGGTTTAGTTTGTATAGTTGTTTCGTCTTTTTCTTTTCTTCATTTACTATTAATGGTTATTTGTGAAAAAAAATAAATATTCTTAAGGAAGTAACCAAATAACTGGGGGGCGACTAGGCCTCCTCCCCCGCTCCTTTTCCCCAAAATCATTCGATCAAAACTATGAGAAAAGCCATTTAGCCAAAAAAATAAATATGCAAATTTCGTTTAAATTTTTCATCTGCGGAGAGCCAAAATCAAAACATGCATTAATTCAAAAACGTTCAGAAATTAAATAAAAAAAGCAAGTTTTTTTTAACTGAAAGTACGGAGCGACATTGAAACTTAGAACTAACAGAAATTACTTCGTATATGAAAGGAGCTGGTCCCTCCTCAACACCCCGCTCTTTACGCTAAAGTTTTTTACTGTTTTAAAAGTAGAGTTGAGAGAAAGCGTCAAACCTTAGCGTAAAGAACGGGGCGTTGAGGAGGGACCAGTCCCTTTCATATACGAAGTAATTTCTGTTCGTTTTAAGTTTTAATGTTGCTCCTTACTTTCAGTTAAAATAACTTGTTTTTTTTTATTTAATATACTTACAGAACAACAAGATGCAATGACATTGCAGTACTAAAGCTGACCGAATCAACTTTGCCTGCTAGATTACGACTGCTCCGGAAAAAGAATGTGGGAAAACTGCCACCTCCCGGATTTTATCCAAAGGGTAAGCAAATTAGTAAATTATTATGACTATTTAATTATTAATTAATTAATTAGCTAATTATCTATTATTTAATTAATTAATAGTCGTAATTAGATTACTACTGCTCCGGAAAAGAATGTGGGAGAACTGCCACCTCCCAGATTTTATCCAAAGGGTAACAAAATTAGTAAATCATGACGAACATTTAATTATTAATTAATTATTTAATTAATTAATTGTTTATTATTTAATTAATTAATAGTCGTAATGAGATTACGACTGCTCCGGAAAAGAATGTGGGAAAACTGCCACCTCCCGGATTTTATCCAAAGGGTAACAAAATTAGTAAATCATTACGACTATTTAATTATTGATTGATTATTTAATTAATTAATAGTCGTAATTAAATTACGATTGCTCCGGAAAAGAATGTGGGAAAATTGCCACCTCCCGGATTTTATCCAAAGGGTAATAAAATTAGTAAATCATTGCGACTATTTAATTATTGATTGATTATTTATTTAATTAATCAATTAATTGTTTATTATTTAATTAATTAATAGTCGTAATTAGATTAAGACTGCTCCGCAAAAGAATGTGGTAAAACTGCCACCTCGCGGATTTTATCCAAAGGGTAACAAAATTAGTAAATCATTACGACTATTTAATTATTAATTAATTATTTATTGTTCAATTAATTAATAGTCGTAATAAGATTACGACTGCTCCGGAAAAAGAATGTCGGAAAATTGCCACCTCTCGGATTTTATCCAAAGGGTAAGCAAATTAGTAAATACTTTCACTTCTTCTTCAATAGTAATTATATATAAAAATCATAGTGACTTCATAAAAGACAAATATAGCTTTATAGAATATAAACCAAAGTAAGGTGATTCAATAGGTATAGATAATAAACTGAGGGGGCCAGTAATTCTCTTCACATATACATAATATCTGTTTGTTTCTGTCACCCTTCCCTTGAATTTAAAACTATTATTTAAACTCAAATTCTCTAGGTTTTCAACGTCATATTCTGCATTACCCCAAATATGAAGGTAGGGGATTTGATTCTCCTAAACACCCCGCTCTTTATACTGAAGTTTGAATTTTGTATAACAATGCTTTAAGAAAGGTTTCTTTTTTAGGTGTATTTGATTTTCAGAAAAATAACTTTCCTAAATAGGACAAATGCTACTGCCCAGTCAAACCCTACTCTTTACATTTAAACTCAACTTCTTATCGCAACGCTATTACTTTTTTTAAATAATGTTTCCCCTCGAAAATACCGTTCTTATGAGCAGTTGAAGTAAAAAACGCAGAAGAATGCAAAAAAAAGTAAGACAGATAAACAGAACCTGTTTAGACAGAAAAAAAAAACAGCAACAAAAGTAAAGCATGCTTAAAACATTAGACCGACTGAAAAAATATTTCACAAAATGAGACAAAAAAATTACCAGGTAAGCCACTACTCCTTTAACCGATTTAGTTGCTATATTTAATTAGACCGACTGAAACATTAGACCGACTGAAAAAATATTTCACAAAATGAGACAAAAAAATTACCAGGTAAGCCACTACTCCTTTAACCGATTTAGTTGCTATATTTAATGTGTCTGTTGAGCTTTGAAGGAATCAACACGTGAGTTTGATGGAATAACTTCAACCAACGAGTTGACTCCGGATACATTTGTAGCTGCACACTATTATTATTATTACTAACAACTCACCGCAGCACAACTCATCCGGGGCAAAGGTACTGCTGCTATTACTAACATCTCACCGCAGCACAACTCATCCGGGGCAAAAGTACTACTACTATTACTAACAACTCACCGCAGCACAACTCATCCGGGGCAAAAGTACTACTACTATTACTAACATCTCACCGCAGCAAAACTCGTCCAGGGCAAAAGTACTACTACTATTACTAACAACTCACCGCAGCACAACTCATCCGGGGCAAAAGTACTACTACTATTACTAACAGCTCACCGCAGCACAACTCGTCCAGGGCAAAAGTACTACTACTATTACTAACAACTTACCGCAGCACAACTTATCCGGGGGAAAAGTACTACTACTATTAATAACAACTCACCGCGGCACCAGCCACCTGAGGCCAACACAGTTATGAACACTCCTCCTCCACCCTAATCTATTTTAATCTATTCAAAGCCTCCCTCTTTACAGCCCCAGAGGTTCCTGTTACCCTTAAATCTTTCGTTACGACATCCTCGCACCATAACCGCGGATGACCGTCGTTTGGCCCTAGACGGTTGGCTGAAAAGAACAATCTTCGGCAATCTGTTATCCGTCATCTGCAAACCATGCCCTAGCCAATTCAAAATTTCGTTCATTATAGCCCTGGAATTTGAGGCAAAAGGACCGAAATATTCTAATAAATAAGTTAGTAAATGCGATACCTCATCCTGGGGAGGGGGGATGACCAGGTTTGTACCCATCCCTTGCCTTAAAGGAAATATCTGACTCGTAAAAAAAAGTAACAAATATTCATATAAACAAATTTTTGATGCATTTTGTGAAGTTTTTTTAACCCCCTCCACAGAAAAATCCTGGATACACCCTTGAATAGTGTACGTGTAAAAAGCAGTCTTCGACATCACATCAAACTTTCAAAGCTATTTTTTAAACTCGTATTTTTTCTTCTTGCTGCACAGGTCTTGATTTTGGAAGACAATATATTTTATACAACTTATATTTTATATTTTAATTTATATTTTATTCATATTTTATATTTATATTTATATTATATTATATATTTATATTAAGTATTATATTATATTATTTTATATTTATATTATATATTTTATATTTATATTATATTTTATATTTTGTTTTATATTTCAATTTATATTTTATACAATATATATTTACAATATATTTTTTCCAAAAACCCATTTTAAGCAAGGACATGTTCTTCAAAATACAAATTTAAAGGAAATAAAATCAGTCAATCAGATTTTTGTCATTCTTAAAGCTCTTAAAGTAGATACGAGTAGGAGCAATCAGAGAGAAACAAAGGGCTGCTTGTATCAAAAATCTACTACCTTAAATATTCGGTATTAATACTGGCATAAATTTTGATACTGGAAAACAAATGAGGTGTACTTTCTTCTTATTGGCTTAAGATTTCACACAGGACGTTTTAAAACCAATAAGATTTTAAAAGAGTGGGTTTATTTGTCTCCTCAAAAATGTGAAATAATGTAATTGGCTTATAAAACAATGTCACAGAGGAGTGACCATTCACACGGAGCTTAGGCTTGGTCGTAGTCATGCTTCTTCGTTCACAAGAAACGTTCTTGAACCTGGTTCTACGAGACCGACCAATCCCGGATTATGAATTTGGCGCAAGAACTGAAAGTTGAGAAACATAGATGAGGAGGTTCAGATGAGGAGGTTCATAGATGATGAAGATGAGGAGGAGATGTTTTTGTGTGGAGTTTTGTCTCGATTGGAACTATATATGCTTATGGAAAGCCAAGCTGGAAAAAAAAGAAAGAAGGAATGGACAAGGGAAATCCTTGTTCCAATCATCTTCCATGCATGTCGCTTCATACAGAAACCTTCTATTCTCCACATGCACAGTAAGTTCTTCAAGAACATCAACTCTTATGCCATTCCATATCTGTACAACTTGCTCCCCCTCCATCCCTGTCAAATTGCTTACCACTAATCTTTGATGTAATTGGTTAAAACCTAATCCTAGTTGCTGGTGATCTGATCCAAATTGAACTTCAATTACGCCTAGGACTGAGACTCTGTGACGCGTGGGAACGTAAAGTTTTCGATAAGTCGTAATCGTAGTCGCGTCTACGACTAGGGCTAAGCCCCGTGTGAATGTTCATATAGAAACCAGCGAAATTAAAGCACCTTTTATCGAATTATAGAAAAGCAACCTTTTTTTGTCTGGTGCAAACGTGACTAGAAAACACCCCGAGTCACAAAATAGACCGTCCTATCCCATAAACAAGTCCTTCTTTCCATTTTAGAAAGCTGCATTGTCTCTGGATGGGGATTCAAATCTGCTGAGGAAAGTAAACTGCCAGATAGTCTTCAAGCGGCCAAAGTTAGGCCCATGGATTCCAATGAATGTCAGATTCGTTATAATCAGCTTGGAGATGTAGATATATTGGATGGAATGATGTGCGCTGGCGGAGGCGAAACTGACGCATGTCAGGTAAGACAAAGCTAATTATAATAGCAAATAGTCAATCAGGGTGAGAGAGAGAGAGAGAGAGAGAGAGAGAGAGAGAGAGAGAGAGAGAGAGAGAGAGAGAGAGAGAGAGAGAGAGAGAGATATAGGTTTATTTAAACAACATCGTAGCTAACAGCTAATTTGCGTTGCTTCACTATGCTAAATAACAAACTAACACAAAAAAAAGAAGAAAATATCACTCGGCTTTGTTTAGCAAATCCGTAAAAAAAGGTACAAACGAATTTGCGTGGCGGTTCGTGAACAGTGCTGACATCTAAAAAAAGGGACGGTAGCAGCATCTGGTGGCTTCGTCAGAAGATTAAAAATCACCAAGTTCGAAAAAGTAGATGGTGCCACCGTATACAGGGGTGAAGAAAGGTCAAATAAAGTATCTTTCCTGTACTTAATTTGCAAATTGATGGCACAGAAAACTGTCAGGATAGCCACTGCTTTAGCTGGTGACGCCATTGACGAACCAGCACACATATATTGGGCACTATTGAGCTAAACTTGGTGATGGGCTTTGCAGCTGTGCTAGCGCAACAGCGCCATCTATCAATCTTCGTGGCAGCGATGGCGGCAACCTAATCAGAGACGATCATGTCCAATAGTAAAAAAGTACAATAGCCCATAACCGCGTAAAAACAGTTTCAGATCTAAATACAAAGGTCACTATGAGAACTACCTTTTCCGAAAACCTTGTAAAGGAAAATTACAGTCCCTTAGCTTGTACAGTAAAGAAAATCTGTTGACTTGAAAAACAAGGAAAGTGGCTGCAGCCACTTGGCAATGGCAATGGCCAATGTCATTGGCAATGGCAATGGTCAATGGTCTGGTATTGGTTGGTAAACAATGGCTTGGTATTGCCATTGACAGCATCTTTTTTCTTTTCACCTTTTCCTCCCCCCAAGCTAGCCAGGCACTAGAACTGTATTGTTCCAGGCACTGTATTGTGGCGGGTACTGATTGTATTGTATTGTAGAGAGCTGTTTAATGGTTTATTGCTACACCTAGTGCTTTCTGTAATTAAAAAATATTTAAAACAATATCATTATTTTTACAAAAAACTGCATTTTCATATACTAGTTATAATTGATGATCATCAGCTTCTTAAAAACATCCAAAAATACGCTAGAAAATCGACATAAGCTCAAGAATTAGTTAGAAAATCGAAAAAAAACACACACATTGAGCGCAGGATGAGTACATAATGTCAAATATACAGCGTTGCAAGCCAGTATTTCAGAAACCAGGAATTAGATAAAGTTCTTTCTAATGTTGGATGGTACCAGAAGGATAGATAATAGTACAACTCCAAAGGTGCGTCCTTGAGGAAACAATAGACATAATTTCAAAGTTACAAATGTTACCATTTATTATTCATAATAGATTTGAGCTCCGTACTGAAAAATAAGTCAATGAGTTATCTTCCCATCCCCTACTATTTGCAAAAAAAAGTGAATATAAGTGAAATAAATTCCCTCCCCTGGTATCTACGGATACAAAATACTAGGAAGAAAGGGTTTTTTTAAGTGGCCATGCAGCATTGCCAAATAGCCAAAATAAATTATGTAGTTAAAATAGCCAAAAGTCAAACATATTAATGAATATGCTTTATTATTTTGTATTTACCTCTGTATGACTAGACTTTCTTCTTTTTCCTTCATTTACCCTATGAGCAGTTTGAGTCTAGCATCTTAACCTGTTTAGAAGCAAATTGACATCGCCAAATTGCCAAAAAAAAATAAATAATAAATAACAATAAATAATAAATAGTGAATAATAAATAATATATAAAATATAAGAAAAGAAACAAATCCTAATGTTGGGGTTGACTCTGAAGTTGCTTGATTCTGACATTTATAAGACACCTTATCGTTCAATCCGTCTTTGTGACCGCAAAAATGACTTTGGAACTAGAAAATAATTGGCAATGCATATTGCCAACTGTAACTGCCTTCACTCTATTAGGGAAATTAAATTTAGTCAGTAAATCAAGAAATACAGAAGTAAATGATTTATGCATCATTTACTCAATATGAATAATAGAATACGAAGTTCATTTTTATAGCCAAAATACTTACTGCTAACCAAATACAAAATTGGAAAAAGAACTACAAATAATAAGAAAATGTTAATTAAACGCCAATACAAATAATTTAAAAATTATTAAACGCCGAAGTTTACAAATTGCACGAAACCAATACCAATATACACAGAAATGAATGAACCCCTTTCCTTAAATCTTGATGAGTACATTTTCTTTTTGCTCCACTTAAACAATTACCAGTCCGAGTCTAACGTCTGGTAAATAAGCGATAACTATTCTGACTGTATGTTTATAAGAATTTTGATCAGCAAACTTTTCCAAGCAAATATTTCTATTTATCTTTCATAAATAGGAATTGCTATCATCAATGAACTTCTATTTCAACATCTCATTTTGCAACAACATCAACAAAACTCATTTTCCTATTAATATCCAACAGGGTCGTGAGGAAATGTTCAATTATTTTTTTACCTTAAATTACCTTAAATCGCAGCTTGGAGCAATATAAGGATTTTCCATCTTTGTGATGTTCCAGTGATGAAAAAAATTCGTTTGGTGTAAGTTGTGGTTGTTGATCAACATCTTGTGGAGGAATCTGCAGCTTCCCAATTGTAAAGGAACTCCTGGCAGAGCCATTACTAAACACCTAACTTTTAAGAAATGGTGCATTGTGATTTTATCAGTTAAGATTCTGCTTTTATCTATAATTAAATAAAAAAAACAAGTTTTTTTAACTGAAAGTAAGGAGCGACATTAAAACTTAAAACGACCAGAAATTACTTCGTATATGAAAGAGGCTGCTTCCTCATCAACGCCCCGCTCTTTACGCTAAAGTTTGACTCTTTCTCTCAATTCTTCTTTTTACAACAGTAAAAAACTTTAGCGTAAAGAGTGGGGCGTTGATGAAGAAGCAGCCTCTTTCATATATGAAGTAATTTCTGGTCGTTTTAAGTTTTAATGTCGCTCCTTACTTTCAGTTAAAAAAACTTGTTTTTTTTATTTAATTTCTGAACGTTTTTGAATCAATGCATGTTTTGATTTTGGCTCTCCGCAGAAGAATAATTAAAACAAAATTTGCATATTTTTTTGGCTAAATGGCTTTCTCATAATTTTGATCAAATGATTTTGAGAAAAAAAGAGCGGGGGAGGAAGTCTAGTTGCCCTCCGATTTTTTGGTTAATTAAAAAGGCAACTAGAATTTTTAATTTTTTACGAATATTTTTATTAGTAAAAGATTTACGTAACTTATAAATTAGCTTACGTAAAGAACTTTTGTATTCTCATATTTTTATTACATATATAAGGGGGCTCGCCCCCTTGTCAGATCCTCGCTCTTTACACTAAAGCTTAAATTTTGTCCCAATTCATTAAGAATGACCCCAGAATCACAAAAGCCGTAGAATAAATCGTTGAAATTACTAAAAATACTTTAGCGTAAAGAGCGAGGTATTAGGAGGAGGCGAGCCCCTCAAATGGGTAATAATTTCTGTTTGTTTTAAGTTTTAATGCTGCTCCTTACTTCCAGCTGAAAGAACTTTTTCATATTTATTTTTTCATTGTTTTTTTTTTAAATAATGCTAGTAAATCCTGCGCTCCCTTCATGGAGATTTTCTTCCCCCATGACAAATTATGGAAGGAAAGTTCCCCCAGCATATCACCCTCTTCTCAACCCCTCCCCCAACCAAAAAAATCCTCCTGAAAACGCCTGTACACTTCCCAATAACCATTGCTATATGTAAGCACTGGTCAAAGTTTGTAACTTGTGGCCCCTCCCACGGGGACTGTGGGGGAGTAAGTCGTCCCCAAAGACATAGTTATAAGGTTCTTTGACTACGCTGAATAAAATGGCTATCTCAGAATTTTGATCCGTTGACTTTGGGAAAATAATTAGCGTGGGAGGGGGCCTAGGTGCCCTCCAATTTTTTTGGTCACTTAAAAAGGGCACTAGAACTTTTCATTTCCGTTAGAATGAGCCCTCTTGCAACATTCTAGGACAACTGGGTCGATGCGATCACCCCTGGGAAAAAAAAACAAAAAAAAACAAAAAAACAAATAAACAAATAAACACGCATCCGTGATCTGCCTTCTGGCAGAAAATACAAAATTCCACATTTTTGTACATAGGAGCTTGAAGCTTCTACAGTAGGGTTCTATGATACGCTGAATCTGATGGTGTGATTTTCGTCAAGATTCTATGACTTCTAGGGGGCGTTTCCCCCTCTTTTCTAAAATAACGCAAATTTTCTCAGGCTCTTAACTTCTGATGAATAAGACTAATCTTGATGAAACTTATATATTCAAAATCAGCATTAAAATGTGATTCTTTTGATGTAGGTATTGGTATCAAAATTCCATTTTTTAGAGTTTTGGTTACTATTGAGCCGGGTCGCTCCTTACTACAGTTCGTTACCACGAACTGTTTGAAAATCTATAAGCTATCTATAAGCTATAAGCTTATATATCTATAAGCTATAATCTATAAGCTATAAATTTTTACAAATGAACCGTATGTTTTATTATAGAAATAGGATAAGTCAATAGTTTTTTCTGAGAAAATATTATCGATAAATGAAGCGATTCTAGAAACAAGCTTTTGTTTTAAGTTTTAATATTGCTCCTTACTTTAAGTTGAAAAGACTTGTCTTTTTTATTTAATATCCATCAGGGGGAGGGATGAAGGTAATAAGAAATAATGTTTTTGGCAATGAGATAAGTATTTATGGCTTTTAAAATAATTTTGAGAATTACCATATATCACAGCTTAGAGCAAAATAAGCCTACACCGTTTGGTGTAGGTTGTGGTTGTTGATCTAGACTCTTGTGAAGGACTTTGCAGCTTCCCAATTGTAAAGGAACTCCTGGCAGAGCCATTCCCTATCAAGGTGAGACTTGAACGTGTCGGTTGAAGTTGCAGAAACTGTTTCTTCAGACAGTTGATTCCACAGATTGATGACTCTTTGGTCGAAGAAATGAGTTTCCAGATTCTTCAGTAAATGTGTGAAAATTTAAGCTGCTAGATTGAGTTAGTTGTACCAATAAGGGATATGTACGTTAGTCAAGCTCGGATTGAATAGGTGGGGGCCCGGTTAGACTTGTTGTGGAGCCCTCTCTATATATTAAATATTTAAATAGAATTCAGATTCGGTACATGCATAAATATATGAAATTTCATATTAATCAAATGTGAAATAACAAACACGTTAATAAATCTCGTCAAGCAATTCAAACTTGAAATATATGTATTTTTGATTATTTGAATAATTTATAGTGTTTCCATTATCGTTAAAAGTAATTTGCTTTATATTTTGAACAATTTTGTTGTTGATTTTGATGATAATGCGGGTGCCTTTCGAATTCGGGGCCCGATTGGCCCCAATAGCTCCAATCACTCTTTAACTAGCTCCGAACTTAATTGAATTTTCACATAAAATTTTGTTCTCAATTAATAAGGTGCTATCTTTTTTTCAAAAGTCGATGATATTCGTATAAGCAATTCGTAAAAGTCGATGTTATATTCGTATATAACAATCTAAAAACTTCATTTTTGTGGCTGGACCAAAGAATAGGGCTGAAGCACTTTGTCAGTACTGGGAGGCTCAATTTCCCATTTTGCAAAAATTGTAAGATGGCTGTGGAAACAAGGAGACATCTAGTAGAAAAATGTCCAGCAAGGAGTAAACACCACCCGGAGATTTTTTATGAGTTATTGTCAAGCTGGAGGACATAGTAAGGGAGGAAGAATCCGACAGCTAGCAAAATATATGATATGGGTGTCGGGCAAAATCCATCTTTGGTTCCTCCAACTAATGATTAGTTCTTTTTGAGACGTGAAGGCCTGAGCCTTGGCCCAGATTGTATAGGTTGGCACCGCCGTAAAAAAAGAGTACGAGTAACTTACTAGAGCGAAAACTGGCGCTAGTGCCAATAATGGTGCTGGCGCTGCCAATTAAACATTAGCAGCACCATCTGGAGTTTTGTGTTTCTTGCTAGATTCTCAATGTAAGAATGAAACAGAATTAGTGCATTTGACTAAAATAGTGTAGTAATTTAATCTGACCTCAGTTCGAAAACTTACTAGAGCGAAAACTGGCGCTAGTGCCAATAATGGTGCTGGCGCTGCCAATTAAACATTAGCAGCACCATCTGGAGTTTTGTGTTTCTTGCTAGATTCTCAATGTAAGAATGAAACAGAATTAGTGCATTTGACTAAAATAGTGTAGTAATTTAATCTGATCTCAGTTTTTGCAAAAAAATCACAATTACGAAGCTTGAAAAATGCCAAGAAACGCTAAAAGCTAGATGGCACTGGTAATTTCTTAACTCTGCCACCAGTTTCCACTCTAACAAGTTGCCCATACAGTTGCCAATTAAACATTAGCAGCGACATTTAGAGATTGGTGGTTCTTTGTAGTTTGTCAATGTAAGAATAAAACAGAATTAGTGAATTTGACAAAAATAGTGTAATAATTTTAATTATTTTAATCTGATATAAGTTTTCCGAAAAAACCGCAATTACGAAGTTTGAAAAAATGCCGCTGAATGCTAGATGCCGTTTGTGATTTCTTAGATTCTACCACGAGTTTCTTCTCTAACAAGTTACCCATATTCTTTTGGATAGAATTTTTCCCAATTTTGAATATAATGGAAAATACATAAAGTATTCAAGTTATTTTGTTCTTTCATCTTCCTGCTCTGCAATTTGTGGGAATTCATTTAGTCACTGCATTTTGAAAGGAGGTCTACATGGGGCAGTTACCCCTGATTAGGGATATATTTAGAGTTTTAAAGGGAAGATTGCATTTACGAGCGGTTTTACAATACTACATCTCCTGCTTTATTTTCAATAAAACTTATTCCTCCCCCAGCAGAGCCGAAAGGGCAATTACGCTTCGAGAACGAAGGGCAAAGGGTAGGAGTTATTCTTAGACAAGTGAGGTAAGGTTACAGACAAGTGGACAAGTAAGGCAGACAAGTAAGGGAAGGAGTTATTATTAGACCTCATTTAATAGACAAGATTATAGTTGCGTGATAAATTGAAAATGAAAGAAAATAAAAAACGATCAGTTTTTTCCCAAATGAAAGTTACAAAATAGTCAGAAACTAGTTTATGTATGATATTAGAACCTAGATCGTGCATAGATTACTCTTTAGTTGCAAAGTGCCACCGGTACTTTATTGAAAACAACATAAATTTTATGCTGATGTTTTTCAGAAAATATGAAAGTTGTTCCAGACTATATCAAATTAATCAACTTTTAATCAAACTTCATCAAAATTTAATCAAAATTAATCAAACTTTATCATTAGCGATTGACTAAATTTTTGTACTCTCGTATTTTTTTTCTATTAAAGAATGAGTAACAGTTAAGGAGCACAATACCCCTCCCCCCATCGTCCAGGGCATTTTCCTTCCATTTTTGTTTTAAGCTACAATATATACTAAGAGATGATCGTTTGATCCCCGAACATTGTTTTTACTTGTATGTGATCGGTGCCTCAAGTAATTTTTAATTCTGAAATTTTGTGACTTCTTTCTGTTTTTGCCGCCCAAATGGAGTTTTTAGAGATACCATTGCCTATATTCATCGAATTCTTCTAAGTTTTCAGTGAAGCCCGAGAAATCACTTTACTTTATTTTCAGGTAAACTAATAGTGGACAGAAGCCCGTACAGTTATTTATATACATTTTAAGACTTAAATTATTATTCAAAAAACATTTTTTAGCTACCATTTTAGAGAAGAAGGTAAAAAGTTAAAATACAAATTAAAATATTCCAGTGCATCTTAACAAAAACTGAGGGAGTTTCTTCTTTTTCATCAAAATTATCATAGATACGGCTATATAATGCAATTACACTACTACACTAATTACAGTGTTCTAAATATAAGCATTTCCTTTATTATAATTTCCAATCTTATGCTTAAAGTTTTTAATAATTTCATCTACTTCTTCTTAAGGCAACATTAAGTTACGATTACGTTTGAAGGTTTGTACGAAGGTCAATTTATAATGGTTCCAATGGGCGTGGGGTTAGTCGTCAGGACAGGCCCGTAATCTATAATCACTACCAACATACTAAACTGATTTTAAAAGTTTTTATAAGCTTTTAACAAAGTTTTTAATAATTTCATCTGCTTCTTCCTAAGGCCAAGTTACAATTATCTTTAAGGGTTTGTAGAAAGGTCAATTTATACAGGTTCCAATGAACGTAGGGTTAGTTGCTATGACAGGCCCGTAATCTATAATCACTGCCAACATACTAAACTGATTTTTCTTTCTAGGGTGATTCAGGTGGTCCCCTTGTATGCCCAAGTGACAAAGATGGCTACGTCATAGCAGGGATAGTGAGCTGGGGTGTTGGCTGCGCTACTCGAGGAATACCCGGCGTCTATACAAATGTATCTCACTATTTGGAATGGATACAAGGAGCTATAAATCCAGAAAGTTAATAAAGAATTTTTACAAATGAATCGTATGTTTTTTTAAAGAAATAGGATAATTTAGTAATTTTTTGAAAAAATATTATCGATAAATGAAGCGATTCTAGAAACAAGCTTTTTTGTAGCACTTTGAATCATTGGATATATACCTCAAACTTTGGCAAATTGCCAATCACGACAACCTATATATATATTCGTACCTTAATACGTATTATGACTACCCATACAGAAAAGGGGGATAGCATTAAATCGTCTAGCCCCTTGGAAGGCCAGAAATACATTTTCTGATCTTCGTCCGAGGAACACTTGTGCAACATACTTACCCATCCCTTCCTTTCTCAACTCCCTGAGAAATTTATTGGGAAGCTAATTTAAGAACAATACCAACATTAAAATGGGAAGGGGGGTAAGCACCGTTATAACTATTATAGGTAACAAGAAGCAAAAATCCATAATATAGACGCAGAAAGAAAACAATCTCTCGAAAATCCAAAAAAAGAACTCCAAATCCAGAGCGGTAAATACAGGATGTGATAATTGATCATTTAGCAACTAAACAGTTACTTGCGCCCCAGACTGCAAGAGATTCTTCAAAGGAGGTAAAGGAAACCTTTTATGCAAGATTGAGTACTGAAAGTGTGTGTTTTTCTTCACCAAAAAGGAATTTGTCAAAATATTGCAACAGAATTCATAATTAGCCTTGTCATCAAGTCATCTAGGAACGACTCTTGAATGATGAACTAATATTTTCGAAATGAAAATTTCAAAAAATTAGAATAGCATTTTAATATAAAAATATCAAAATTTGCCCTAAAGTCTTCAAAAAAATGGATGCTAGAAGATTGTCCTTGTCAGCCAGCCATCTAGGGCCAAATGGAGAGCAAGCCGTCCCGGAATGGAACGGATGTCGTAAAAATAAGATTTAAGGGGAATTACAACTTTTTGAGAGGGTATAAAGAGGGAGGGTGTAAATAGATTCGGATGGAGGAGAAGCGTGTATAGGTGTGTTGGCTTCAGGCGGCTTGGCGCTGCAGGGAGTTGTTAATAATAGTATTTTTTTTAAGATCTTTAAGGTCTAACAGGAGCAAAATCCTTTTAGTAGCAAGATTCCGTGTCGCCAAATGAAAAAGACTTTTCATGTTGGCAAATATTCGGTTCACTTCTGTTTCGGATCAGAAATACAAATTGGTCTTTCCAACATTTAGTACAACATAATTACAATTAATTATTTTATAATTACATAATTACCAACATAATTACAAGCTTATTATTTATATGCTACTTTCTTAAAGATTCAGACAGGAAGTCTTTTTTTGTAGATTTTTAGATTCTGACAGGAGTAGAACTTCTCTTTAGCTTCTAAAGAGATTGTAGACTGTAGAAAATCAATTTACTTTCTAAATCAATTCAGCTGATCCTTTTTCCCGACCAGATCCAGTGACATTGGGGGGAGTTGGAGGGGGAAGCAGGAATTCTTGGAAAACGTGAAAAATTGAGGTATCTTTATCTTGCGAGTGGGTGATCGGATCTTAATGAAACTTGATATATAGAAGGATTTTATGTCTCAGATGCTCCATTTTCAATTCGAAATGGAGGGTTGGAGGGGGGGAATCTTGGAAAACGCTTAGAATGGAGAGATCGGGCTTGATGGGAAGAATAAGCACAAGTTATAGATACGTGATTGGCATAATTGGAACGGATCCGCTGAAGTCATTTTTTTTATAGATTTTTAGATTCTGACAGGAGCAGAACTTCTCTTTAGCTTCTAAAGAGAATGTAGACTGGAGAAAATCAATCTACTTTCTAAATCAATTCTGCTTTACAGAAAAGTTCCTAACAGGAGTAGGGAAATTGTACTCCTGTCAGAACCAAGCTTTATAAAGAATGTAGCACCAGAAATTATTTAGAGGTGCATAGCTATTCGTCTATATAGGATATATCTGTATTAAGAAATTATTTAGAGGTGCATAGCTATTCGTCTATATAGGATATATCTATATTAAGAAATTATTTAGAGGTGCATAGCTATTCGTCTTTATAGGGTATATCTATATTAAGAAATTATTTAGAGGTACATATCTATTCGTCTATATAGGATATATCTATATTAAGAAATTATTTGGAGGTGCATAGCTATTCGTCTATATAGGATATATCTATATTAAGAAATTATACTAACAGGAGCAGGGAAATTGTACTCCTGTCAGAACCAAGCTTTATAAAGAATGTAGCACCAGAAATTATTTAGAGGTGCATAGCTATTCGTCTTTATAGGATATATCTATATTAAGAAATTATTTAGAGGTGCATATCTATTCGTCTATATAGGATATATCTATATTAAGAAATTATTTGGAGGTGCATAGCTATTCGTCTATATAGGATATATCTATATTAAGAAATTATTTAGAGGTGCATAGCTATTCGTCTATATAGGATATATCTATATTAAGAAATTATTTAGAGGTGCATAGCTATTCGTCTATATAGGATATATCTATATTAAGAAATTATTTAGAGGTGCATAGCTATTCGTCTATATAGGATATATCATACTAGCTGAGACACGAACTAAGTCGATTGTATACGCCAAATAACAAAACGTTCTCACATGGGTGAATATTCAGTTCATTTCTGTTCAGTTCTACTCAGTTCAGATCAGTCAAGTTCAGATCAGAGTTGAAAAGTCAGCTACTCTGGGTGGCGGAATTGAATTAAAGAAAAAATAATTAAAGATTAAGATTAATGAAAAAGATTATTATTAAAGAAATATAATAAACAATTAAAAATAATCAAATATAAATAATATAAATAATTAAATATAAAATATAATAATAAATAATTATTAATGAAAAAAAGTTATTATTAAAGAAATATAATAAATAATGAAAAATAATTAAATATAAATAATAAAAAATAAATATAATAAATTGGATAAAATAAATATAAATCTTTAAATATAAAATTTAATAATAATAATAAATAGTTATTAAAGAAAAAAGATTAAAGAGAAATCAGCTACTCTAGGTGGCGGAATTGAATTAAAGACAAAAATTATTAAACTTAAGATTAATGAAAAAAGATTATTATTAAAGAAATATAATAAATAATTAAATATAAATAAAATATAATAAATTAAATAATTGAATATAAAATATAATAATAATAAATAATTATTAAAGAAAAAGATTAAAGAAAAATCAGCTACTCTGTGTCGGAATTGAATTAAAGAAAAAATTATTAAAGATTAAGATTAATGAAAAAAGATTATTATTAAAGAAATTTAATAAATAACTAAAAATAATTAAATATAAATAATATAAATTAAATATAATAAATTAAATAATTAAATATAAAACATAATAATAATAAATAATTATTAAACAAAAAAGATTAATGAAAAATCAGCTACTCTGGGTGGCGGAATTGAATTAAAGAAAAAAATATTAAAAATTAAGATTAATGAAAAAAGATTATTATTAAAGAAATAGAATAATTAAAAATAATTAAATATAAATAATATAAATTAAATATAATAAATGAAATAATTATATAAAATATAATAATAATAATAAATAATTATTAAAGAAAAAAGATGAAAGAAAAATCAGCTACTCTGGGTGGCGGAATTGAAGTAAAGATACATAAAAGATTCCAGCTTATGTACTACAAAAATGAGCAATTTTTAGTTATTTTTTAACATTCGAAGAAATTGTAAGGTATTCGAAGGAGTCATCTTTTCAAAAAGTCTTCTAGGAAAAAACCGGAGGATGTCACTTTCAACCAAACTTACCCAACAGGGTTCACATAGCAAAGTCGCCTTGTCCCTTTCACTTGAAAAATTTTCTCCAATGGTAGTTTTTAAGGGTGCCAATTGACCTATTGTCATCAAAGAAAAAAAATATTCTAATTTCAGAAAGAAATTTTTTGAAACTCTTTAAATCAACGCTTTGAAACATTTAACGCTTTGTATTAAGCTTGTTTGTCATAATTTAAATTTAATCGATTTAATAATCTAAATTTAATAAATAATTTAATTGTCATAATTTAAATAAACAGTTCTCCAGTCAAAAATGGTACTAAGACATAATAAGTAAATGAATTGAAATATAAAAATGTCATTAATCAAAAATTTTAGTATTATATTGGAGTTCAGTGTTAATAGGCTAATACTCTGTATTTGCTTGGAATAAAATAATGTTAACATTTTATTCTGTCAGAATTTCACTTTAAAACCGTAATTGATAAAGCCGAGAAGCGAATTTTCCCAAAGAATTACTTTCAAAAGTGAAAATTGACCTATTCTCATAAAAGCGAAAAACAATTCCTAATTTCAAACATAATTTTTTTCTAAAGGAAACAAACAAAAAATGCTTTTACTATACATTTCGAAATTTGTAACACTGTTTTGATATCCAGAATTTAGAAAATATGTTTTTATTCATAATTTTCACGAACAGCTTCCTAGTTAAAAACAATTTTATAAAACAATATAAAATCTGAAAAATGAATATTTAATTAATCAAGCTAATGTTTAATAGAATTAGTAGCATAGAAAGCAATATGTTCTTGTAATAAACTAAATGATACCGAAGACAATATAATAATAGTAAATAAAACATAAAGTTGTTTTTTTTTCTAAAGCTTTGGTAACTAGGGTACACAAAGTCTCAAAATAGGAGCCTTTTCCCGGCACTCCGTCTTTCTGTTTTAACAAAACTCTCAGGAAAGATCTAATCCTCATTTCTGAAAGCTTTAGCCTTCCTTAACCTCCTTGCTTTCTATTATTCTTCTTATTATTTTCTCTTATAGTCATAACCTATAATTTTATAATTTACCCTATTATAGTTAGTCTATTAATCAGTCTATTAGTCTATTAATTTGGCCTATTAATCACAACCTATTATAGTTTAGAATAACGAGGAAAAGCGTTTATTGAATTCATTAAGAAAAACTAAATTATCTAATAATATAGTTCTTTTATAGTCATAACCCATATTTTTATAATTTAGCCTATTATAGTTAGTGTATTATTCTATTAATTTAGCCTATTAACCATAACCAATTATAATTTAAAATAATGAGGAAAAGCGTTTATTGAATCTATTAAGAAAAACTAAATTATCTAATAATATAATTCTTTGGATAGTCAAATAATTTAGGATAATTCCTAATTTCTTCTTCACTGAATTCAGTTAATCTCTTTGGGACTCGTCTCAGTTGAGGGATTTGAGAAGAGACATTGCTCATAACTTCAGGCGGTACATTCGAATCCGGAAAAAGGTGCAATCTCGCCATATCTCTCCTTCTTCTAAGATCCTTGTCGAGAAGGGTGTAAATTGCATATTTCATAATCTGAAATTATAATTTGTAGTTGGTATACTACTTGTCTTCCATATAAAGATTACAGAACGTAGCACAAAAAAAATTCATGAGGCAATTTGACAAGCATTTCTGAACATTCGCATTTCTCGTCAAACCAACCCACCTGTGAAAGAGGTGTGGACACCTCTTTAGTTGATAGAGTTTTAAAAATTTGTTCAGACATTCAAGCGGTTTCTGAATTATATTATATAAGAAATTTGATTACGTAATGGGTACTCCATTGACTTACTGAATAAATTGCAGAAAAAAAGATTAAAAAGGAAAAAAAAGAAATAAGGAACCCAGCCCCTATTCTTTGGTCGAATTTACGAATTTTAAAGGAACATAATCTTTCTATCTCTTTTAAAAATGAACTAAAGGATGAACTTTTTTACAATCAAACAGTTTGTGGTAATGAACTGTAAGTAAGGAGCAATACGGCTTAATAGTAGTCAAAACTCTAAAAAACGCAATTTTGATACCAATAGATATATCAAAAGGATCGGTTTATTATACTGATTCGAAATATATCAGACCAAGCTTAATGTTACCCATCAAAGGTTACGAGTCTGAGAAAATTTGCCCGATTTTCGAAAAAGGGGGGAAACACTCCTTAAAAATCAAACAATCTTGATGAAAATCACATCATGAGGTTTAGCGTATAAGAGAACCCTAGTGCAGAGGTTTCAAGCGCCTATCTGCAAAAATGTGAAATTTTGTATTTTTTTGCCAAAAAAAAAGACCAAGGATGCGTGTTTTCTTTTTGTTTGTCTTTTTTTTCCACGGGTGATCGTATCAAATCAATGTTCCTCGAACATCGAGAGATGGCTAATTCGAATGGAAATTGAAAGTTGTAGCGCCTTTTTTAAGTGACCAAAAAGATTGAGGGGCAACTAGCCCCCCCCCCTTCCAGGTCTCTTTTTTCCCCACTAACATCTGACCGAATTTTTAGACAGCCATTTTGTTCAGCATAGTTGAAAGATCCAAAAACCATACCTTTGGAGATAACATGACCCCCCAAAGCCCCTGGGGATAAGTCTTTCAGATATGAAATTTGTTATTGGGAAGTATACTGACATTTTTCGAGGGGAGATTATGTGCATGGGTTGGGTTTCCATAGGTAAAACTTTCCGTTGGGAGGGAAATTTTTGGGGGTTAAGTACCAGAGCAAATTTTATGCTGAGAGAATTTGACAGATTTCTTACACGAAATTCTTTTTATTTGTCTTACTTTCTCTTTGCCAAATCAATTTTGCATGTGGAGATGTTCTGGGCAATTGTCCGTAGAAAATTTTCCACATGTTTGGATTTCCCGAAAAAATTCCACAGAAGGGGGGATTTCCAGAATGATTAGAAATTAAAGTCTTTTTCGAATCGAAGCATGCGGAGGAGGATTTTTCAGGCTGAATCGTACACAAGAAACTTCACAAAGGGGGATGGGGAATTTTCAGCGAGGATGGAATTGCCCAGATGGCATTTTGCAGAGGAGGGGGTGTATTTTATTTTACGTGGGAGGACCTTCCGCGGAGGAGTTTCCAGTGAAGAGAGGGAAATTTTGCATTGAAGATGAGCCAGATTTACCGGCATTATTTGGAAAACGATCAGAAATTCAATAAAAAACAGGTTTTTTGAACTGAAAGTAAGGAGCAACATTAAAACACGAAACGACCTGAGATTATTCCGTGTATGAAGGGGTATCCCCCCTCCTCAATACCTTGCTGTTTGCGCTAAAAATTGACTGTCTTTCCCTATTTTTATGTGCGACTCCTGAAACAGAATTGAATTAGAATAGGAAACCTTTTTATAAGAGATAAAAACTTTAGCATGAAGAGCAAGGTATAGAGGAGGGGAAACCCCTTCATATAAAGAAAAATTTATGTTCGTTTTGAGTTTTAATGTTGCTTCTTACTTTCGGTTGCAAAAACTTTTTTTTTTTATTTAATTCTGGGGAAGACACAACTGAATATATTTTTGGCAGTTGCGTATTTGTAGTCCCGTGCAGCATTGCCAGTGCGTACAGTTGTACCATTTTTGGCGCAATTTAGAAGTTCTGATGCAATGCAGTGCAATTGGAATTTGTTGGTACAATAGAAATTTTTCGTACATTTGGGTACTATCATTTCACATTGGAATATCTGTTTTAGTCTATCGAAAATTTTTAGTCTATCGAAAAGTTTTAGTCTATTGAATGTTTTCTTCTTTTTTTGGAAAATTTTTAACCTGCTGATCAAATAATTTTAGCCAGAAACTGGTAAGTTTAGGTCAAAGTACTGGTAACACTAGTCCCATGATCCTGTGGAAGATTTTACGTAGATAGAACTGGTAAACAGTTGGGAGACTTTCAACTTGGAGAACTTTTAATAGACATACCTCCAAAGTAAAAAATAAATTTTGGTTCTGCGTTAGCTCTTTGCGCTTTGAGTTCCTAGACTATTTAGTTATTTTTATAACATAATCTTTGTTTTCACAGTAAATGATTTACCTAATCTTTTAGGGAAAATATTGTATAGATACAACAAAAAAGAAAACGTTAAGAAACAAACATCCAATACCCCCCCCCCCTCTTCAGCAAGGTTCTACGGCCGGGAATACAGGGAGAAAAAACAAAAGAACACACACACACGCACACTAAAATTAAAAAAAAAATGACCAGAGATTAAAAAACTTTTTACAATCCTTTTAAATACACCAAACGAACGACGCTTCCAAATCAACTCAGATAAGATCCTCTTTGAAGAAAAAAAATGACCAGAGATTAAAAAACTTTTTACAATCCCTTTAAAGACACCAAACGAATGACGCTTCCAAGCCAACTCAGATAAGTTTCTCTGGGTAGACTGACAAGCAATCAGGAACCCGACTGATGGACTGAATAGAATCCGGATATTGTCATATTTACTAAGATAATATGTGGAATGGTCGGCGACAACAGACGCTCTAATTTTAAGGGCGACGGGGACACCACCGTTCCACTGAAATGCATCTATTTAAATTTAATCAACTTAAATAAACAAATATATGCATAAAGACATCATGTTAAAAAGCGATACTGGCAATACTGTAAAAACACTATTTTAACAATCTAATAAAAAGAGATTAAATTCACATTTCATCTCTTTAAAACAACATCAATAAGTCATCTTAATACAAATAAGTTCAGAAAACAGGCTGTACTAATTGAGACAAAAAAGAGCTTATACCGATTTTTAGATGGTCTTTCATTTGTGGTAATCAGTCACTTTTTCCTTCTGTTCAGAATACTTAAAAGGGTTAGTTTTTTTTCCTTTTGCACTGAAATTTTGGCCGAAATATCTGCTTCGTCTTACCATTTTAATCACTGGCTGAAAATCCCCCTTGTTTGATTTTATTTTGTTCTTAATTAGGTCTCTTCGTTTTTTGTCATAAGTCATGCATAGTAATGAACACAAAATTTTTAAATAAGTTTCTTTTAGATACAAACAAACAGTAGTGTCATGATTTAGAACTAGAAGAAATTAACATGAAGAGAAGAAGGGGTATTAGGTACCACACCCACCCTCAATCATAACGTTTAAGATGTTGCATGCAACTTACTGAAAACTTACTGCAATGCAACATTTTCCCAATTTGTAATCACAATTGTTTAATACATTTTCAAAAGAAAAATTTCACGTTCTCAAAGACAATACTGAAACCATGCTGTTTTCACTAAAGAACCAATAACAACATTTTACGAGTAGCGGAGGGGGGTTGAGGCTGACAACAGCCCCCCACCAGTTCAAGGTAATTTTTAACGTCATACCTTACTTTTATTCGACAAAAACTGTCATTATATTTTATACTCACATAGATTGGGTTCTTCTTATGCATCTCCCAGGCTGGCGTATAACTTGCTCCCTTGGCATACCCAGTATGGTGAAAATAGATGTTGTATTTCCAATCATCACCCCGAAGAGCAATATCCCGAGTGTTGATAATAACCACTTGATCACCGGTGTCATCTATTGAAACCAATAACGTTACAAAGATCGAAACTTCCTGGGCTTACTGACTTTATATTACAGAGATCTTGTCTTATTTTCCAACTAGGCACACGCTCAGGGATTCATTTCAGGGAGGATCAAGACCTAAGACATTTTAAGGAATTTGAAATCCATTTTTATCACCATTGTATTTGGAGGCGTAATTCATTTAATTTTAAATTAATTGGTAAATTAGTTCAACAATTTTAAATTAATCAATGCGTTGATTAGTCATATATATTTGATGGAGACTTGCTCGAGACTGCTTGAGACAGGGATAAAATGTAGAAAAAAAGAGTAGAAAAAGGAATCAGCATAAACTATGATTGCCTACTAGAGTATTCAAGACAAGAGAATTCATTGAAAGAATAGAAAAGAAAAGAATAGAAAGAATAGAAAAAAAGAAAAGAATAGAAAAGAAAGAAAAGAAAGAAAAGAATAGAAATTGTGTGGCTTCAAAGATGGGGATTGATATATACGGAGATAGTAGTGAAAAACAAAGCACAAACAATAATGGAAAATATCATGTCGTCTTCGACTGGAGTTAAAAAAACAACATAAAAGTAAAACAGTTCAAAATAGGGATGAAACCTTTTAATTGACAGTGAACAAATATAAAAATTATTTAACTGGATATTTCGAACACATATACAGTGTTCATCACCAGTTTTTTGATGACTCATCATCAAAAATGATTTATCATCTATTTTGAACTTTTTACTTTCGTCATGGAAAGGCAGTGTTGTCTTCGAAGTTAAAAAACAACATATAAGGTATGTGATCTAAGTCTAGCTGGATATAGATTTCACACTAATAGACATTTAGCTAACCACAAGATGAAAGCAAAATCAGCTGAGTGAATTGTAACTTCAAGTTCATCCTGATACCAGCCACTCCCAGGCGGATATGATGCTTTTGAAAAAAAAGCAGCCGAATAATTGACCTTTTTCTAATATTTACCTCCTCTCCCCACCCTCAAGAAATGATCTGCCAAATGTCCAGCTGTTTTTTAATTTGATTAAAAAATCTGCATTGATCTACACTTGATTAAAAAATCTACATTGATCTACATTTGATTAAAAAATCTACATTGAAATCTACATTGATTGGATTTTTTTCAACAATACATTCGAATTTATCAGCCATGACAAAGCTCAGTAGAAACAAAAAATAACAAAACTAAGAAATGGGGAACTAAGCGGTACACCTGTTTTGCCCAATATTCCAGTTCTGGGGAAAAAAGGGAAAAAAGTCCAATTGAACTAACAGCATAGTTTGCTTTACCCTTGTAAAATGTGTGATGTTAGTTGTGATGTAGTAAAAGATGTGATACTACTTATCTATTTAGGGTCATCACAATCACGAGCTCTGCCTCTTTGTGGTGACCCAGTGTATTTTATTTGTTATATGTATTATATTTGATACATGTATTGTAATACATATCGTAATACATGTATTGTATTATATTTCATATATGTATACGTAAATTTGATACGTGTATTGTGTCAAACTTTCTGTATTATACGTATTATATTTGATACATGTCTTGTAATTACGTATTGTAATACATGTATTGTATTATATTTCATCCATGTATACGTAAATTTGATACATGTATCGAATTTTCTGTACTATACGTATTAAATTTGATACATGTATTGTATCAAATTTTCTGCATTGTACGTATTATATTTGATTCATGTATTGTAATTATGTATAGTAATACTATTGTATTATATTTCGTACATGTATACGTAAATTTGATACATGTATTGTATCGAATTTTCTGTATTATATGTATTATATTTGATACATGTATACGTAAATTTGATACATGTATTGTATCAAATTTTCTGTATTCAGATAAGTAGAAACATAGAGACCCGTGCATACAATACATGATGCTCTTGTAGCTGTTTCAGAACTGGCTTATTGAGCATGGAAGTTCTATCAAATTTTGTCAAGCTTGCTCCTCAAACCCTCTGATCCTGCGCTGACTGAACCTCTTTTTATTTCTTCAGGCCTTTTATTCAGCTTGAAGCGGCTTCTTTTATTTTCATTATTAAAGGTTTTGCTCAATAGGTAAGAGACAGGACAGGTAAAAAAAATTGCTTCAACATGTAAATAACATTCAAATTATTAGGCATATTAATTTTAACAGGAGTGGCAAAATATTTAAATGTAATGTTATCAGTAAAAGAAAGGGGCACATTCGCAATTTTTGTTTGGGGTTGGGGGTCAAGACAAGAAAAAACTTTTGAAACCGCGTCAAAAATTTACTTTAAATGCAGTTTTGTTACGAATTTGCAAGTTGTACAAAAATTATAGAGGGCGGAAGGGGGGGGTATCAGATCCGGATAACCTACCCCTCCTTGGATACGGCTTCATAAAGAAAAACCTCTTGAAACGGTTCTTAGTCTGAACTAAAATTAAAGCATTTTTTTTAATATTTTTATTAAATCTAGTTCTTTATTTCAAATTAAAACGTTGTTCAATTGGCAATGGAATTAAAGCCCCCTCTGTAACTGTGAAATATTACTTAAATATAACTGTGCTAATCAATATAAATACAAATAAGTCACTTTTCCAAGGACAGCGTTTTTTCAATGCGTTTTCAGACAATACGTTTTCAGTTTTAGTGGTATCCCCCCCCCTCTTTGTGTACAGGCGTGCTAATGAACCAAGACGGTTCACTTCCCTCATAGGGAGCTTTATATATTTGAGTTATTTCCTAGATACCTTGGGGTCATATTTGGACCAAAACCCCCTCTCACCTCAGCATTTGTGACTTCCTACACCCTTACAAACTTTAAAGCTCAATTGAGCATCTTTTTCAGAGTATAGGCGAAAAGCAGAAAAATCACTAGAGATGATAAGAAAAGAGAAATAAACATATATGCAGTCAATTCTGAGCAGTAAGGGTTGGATTGGTTTCAAGTATTTTTTCCAGGGTGGGTGGAATATGCTCTAAAAATCGTTGATTTTTTATGAAATAGTTCCTGTATGAACTCCGCCTGTTATCATACAGCCAGTCCCAAGCATGCAAAAAGGAGGAGGGTTTGGTGGCAGACTAGCAACCTGCCCTTGGAAAAAAGATTTGCCATAGAATCATTTAGTTTGACAACCAACACGATAACGAATGTGCAACCTGCTGACGACTATAGACCGACCCCGGATACCATGACGACAAACTCGGAACACCCCCAGACACGATTTTTGAAAGCGAATTGTCTAATGAAACTGGGCTTTTGGAACGTGAGGACCATAGACCAGCTTTCAAAACCTGAACAAGTTGTTAATGAGAACAACAGATATAGCCTCGACATCCTTGCTCTGTCCGAAGTCCGATGGACAGGAGCAGGGAGTCAAACCCTCGAAAAGGGATTTATAATCCTGCAGAGTGGCACTGAAAAAAAGAGAGAAGCAGTTATTGCCATAATGCTGTCCAAATCTGCGTCCAGAGCTCTAACTAAATGGACGAGAGGATCATCGAGGTACGATTCAGAGGTTCACAAGCCAAACTAAGAGTAGTCGCATGTTACACACAAACTAACGACACAGGTGATAGAACAAAAGACAGTTTCTACAACACCCTAAAAGCTGTCGCCAAAGACATCCCCAGCCATGATATCGTCTGCTTTGTTGGCGAATTCAATGCCAAAGTGGGGAGCGACAAGTCCTACTGTCCTGAAGCTCTTGACAGTCAAGGCCTCGGCGAAAGCAACGAGAATGGGTCACTGTTAGTTGACTTTGCTCTAACAAATGATAATCATCGATGGAACTCTGTTTCAACATAAAAACATCCGCAAATACTCTTGAAACTCGCCGGATGGTCGAAACCATAATCAGATAGCCCACATCCTGATAGACAAAAACTGGAAGTCGAGTCTCCAGGGTGTTAGGGCCCACAAAGGAGCCGATGTCGCCTCAGACCATGCCTTGATGATCGCAAAACTGTCCTTCAAGCTGAAATTCGCACAAAACTCAGAAAAACTCTCAAACGCAGCAGTTTGTCAAAACTTTAGTATCCAGCTTACCAACAGGTTTGAGAGCTTGGCCCTAGATTTCAACAATGAAGGCAGAGTGGAGTCATTCTGGAACATCCTAATAGAAGCCTATAACCACAGAGCACTAGAAACGCTTGAACAAAAAAAAAAGACACAAAGATGAACAGTTATCCGATAAGATGTTGAAAGAACATCGGAAATGAAAACGAAGTCTTCTAAACGGTGGAGACGACTGCGATTAAGTCTTCAGAAATCATCTATAGCGACATCAAGACAAGCTAGTGAAGAAGAGCACAAGGGGAGATAAACGGGACTTTCTAGAAAAGAAGGCAGCTATGGCAGAGAAGCAGCCAAACGTGGCGATTCCAGAGCTGTTTACAAAATTATCAATGAAATCATTGGGAAAGTACGTAACATAACGGGTCAGTTAAAGACGAAAAATTGCACAATGGTCACAACCCCCGATGACATGTCTGAAGTTTGGGCCATACATTTTGAGAAAGTCCTGAACAGGCCCAGTCCTCCGAACACAGCAGAAATCCCCACAACCCCTTTCCTGGACCTTCAAATCAATACAGAAGAGCCATCGACCAAAAAAATAGTTCAAGCTGCTTGCAAGATGAAGAACGGCAGAGCACCAGGAAGCAACGGAATATCAGCAGAAATGATCCAACCCTCTTTAGGTACTCGCATAACGGTGTGGATTGCCTTCTTTGCATGTATCTGTAAATCTGAGAAAGTCCCTAAAGAATGAAGAAAAAGCCCACTCATCCAGCTTTTCAAGAAAGGAAATGTATCGAAGTGCAATAACTGGAGGGGAGTCAGCCCCCTTTCTATCTCGGGGAAACTATTCTCGCATATAATCCTCTGGATCCAGATAGCGTTAGATAAGCAAATGAGAGACGAACAACATGGCTTCCACCCCTCTTGCTCCTTCTCAGACCAAATGTAACGAATGGAGGTAAAAGATGTACCTTGTCTTTGTGGATTTTGAAGAAGCCTTTGACTCAATACACCGAGAGTCGCTGTGGAAAATCCTCCGACACTATGGCATTCCAGATAAACTGGTATCCCTGATTTTTGCGCTGTACGAAAACACGGAGCGCTGCGTTTGGACCCACGAATACAGGGTATTGCAGTACCATGTCTAGTGTCAAACAGGGATGTGTCCTCTCCCCCCTGCTTTTTGTCCTTGTTATCGATTATACGCTACGAAATTGCACAGGATTTGGGATCCAAATATGCAGTAATAAACGACTAGTAGATCTTAATTTCGCCGACGACATCACCCTGATTGAGGCAAAAAAGGAAAAGCTCCAGGAGCTTCTCGATGTCATATGAGAGAAAGCAAGTCTTTTGGGACTGAAGATTAGTTTGGACCAGACAAAAAACTTGGCAAAACGAGGCACTCGCCACTTGGAATAAAGCACAGGGACAATTCAGTAGAGCAGATAGTGGAATTCAGATACTTCAGAAGTACAACTGGATCAAGCAAAAAGGAGGTGCAGTCTAGGATTGGACAAGCCAGTGAAGCTTTTAATTGACTAAAGCAAGTTTGACAATCGAAAAAGTACTCCTTGAAACTGAAATTGAGTCTATTCAACAGTAACGTCCTCTCTGCCCTCCTCTATAGCTGTGAATGCTGGAAACTGAACCAACAGCAAGAAAAGAGGATTCTTCCTTTTGAGGACAACTGTCTTTGCAGGATACAGAACATTAACTGGAGGGACCACATAACTAACCAGACAGTTTGCTCAATCACGCATCAGCCCCTGGTAATAGATGTCATATGCCCATGAAGATGGAACTACTTGGGATACATTATCAGTGTGGCAGAAGAAAAGACTCCCCAGAACGGTAATCGAATGTTACCCAGAGAGAACCCGAAGAAGAGGAAAGCCAAAAAAATACATTTCGTTGTATATACCAGCAGGACCTGAAGTTTTTTAATTCGGTAGTCCAACCCCAATGGGAAGACGTCTGGGCAGCAGCACATATGAGGGATGATTGGCGGCTCTTTCTGGATGCCCTAGGTGCCTCTAGCGTCACAGGAGGAACTAAGGTCTAAGGTAAAGATCCTGTGTGTGTGTGAGGGGGGGATTTCGGAACCATTTAAATCTTACACCATATTTGTGTACTACCTTTACAATATACTACAAAACTATTACTGATATAGCTTTATGTGTAAATACTTTATTTACATCCTCCGACGATACAGACTAATTGTACCAAAATCCTGTCTGTTCAGAACTTTATGAGATTCACTTCCAAAAAATATTCTTTTGTAAACCCAGTTGGGGGGTCTTTGCCTTAAATACTTACTAGAAGCTGCATAAATTGGTTTGTTCCTCCCTGTTAAATATTTGACGATGACTTCAGCTGATTTATATGGATCTTGCCAAGTTGCATCATACAAGTGCCATTTTCTAGTCATGGTTGCCCATTGCTAAGAAGAAAACAAAAATATAGTAGTGATGAAAAGGCAGTAAATAGGATAAAATAAGAGGTAAATAGTAAAAATAGATGCAAAAAGTTCGAACATTAGAGACCTCGGGTTATTTTGTAAAACACTTCCAGAGTAGATAGGGGGGGGGGGTCGTAAAAAAAAAATCAGTTTCTATTTGAAATTTTTCCTCAAGGTCCTTTTGACCTTGATTCAACTCCCCAAGCTCGATGCAAAAAGTAAGTTCTAAGATCGCACTAGACAGGCACAAAAAAGGGCAAACGCTGGATAGTCACCCTTCGAATTTATTGTAAGAAGACAGCTCATTATAAATTTAACTTCATCTGATAGGGTGCCCACTTTCAAAGATCACCTACACCAGATGGCACCTGCCAAGCATGGCATAACTGTCCAGTACATATGGTGTTCTGATATGTACACCAGCTGGCGCAAAGTGGGCACCCCTCGATTTCATCTTTCCTCTCAATGGTGTCAATTCTCAAGGGGAAGCCAAATATTTTTTTTTCAAAATCTAGGGGGAAGAATTTGTCGTTTTTTCAATAAAATACTAAAAAATACTTTTTCAATAAAAAAATACCCCCAAAAAGGTATTTCCAAAAACTAGGGTGGCGACGAAAAATTCAGGAGGCCAAACTTCCTTTTTCTTGGTCTTAAAGTGGTTTGCAACAGTTAATCTTTCCAAACTGTTTTTGTAACAGAGTACTGCCATTTATATGTCTTGTAGCAGCTTCTTGCCTTCAAATCACTGTGAGCTACCCAGGCATACATTTTGAGTTTAATACTCTTTGTGAGGGTTTGGTCAACCAGGCATCCAACTGAGTATTGTATTTTGTGGTAAGATTTTTGTTCATTATAATAACCTTCTTCTTGAGAAGTTCTACTTGCAAAATTTTACATAAAACTTGACAACTCCTGCACTTATTTGGCGAAAATCTAGGAACAAGCATGTGTTAAATCAATAAAGCTGGATCAGTAAAGTAAAGCCGAAGTTTTTTTCAGGGAGGGGGGACGTAAATTTTGCCACCACTGCCACAGCATCAATACTGTAAATATTACAATTTCCATTTACAATGAATGTTGAAAGCGTTTCATGGGAAAATAACAGTACCAGCAAGTATTTATTACATATATGTTATTTATCAAAAGTGCTGGTTTTAAAATACTACTTTTAAAATAGTCATAATATTATTGAATTAAAAAAAACTTCACTATCTAAAATATAGCCAAAAACCTAATACAATTGTGGTGGGTTAGATTAATCGAATATAAAGCCTAACATTTTTAAAATATGTGTTTACCCAGTACAATTATCAAACAGTTCATGATAACAAAAGTAATTGACAAGCGACTTGACCCAACAATAGCCGCAACTCTAGAAAATGGAATTCGAACAACAATAGATACATCAAAAGAATTGGCTTTCTATGCTGATTCCAAATATACAAAATTCATGAAGTCAAGAAAATTTGCCTGATTTTCGAAAAAGGAGGGGAACAGATTTCCCAGCATCATTTGAGAAACAATCAGAAATTACATAGAAACAATTTTCTTCAACTGAAAGTAAGGAGCCACATTAAAATTTAAAACAAGCAGAAATGATTCCATATTTGAAAGGGGCTATCCCATCCTCAATCTTTCACACTTTTGCTAAGTTTGACTTTGTTTCTGTTTGTTTAAGTTTTAATATTACTCCTTAGCTTCCAGTTGAAAATTTTTTTTATATGTAATAATATTGGATTGCAATTTTTTCTAATTGGAACATAATTGGATTGGCGATTTTTTTTCTACTTTACAGATCCAATGCTCATTTCAGGAATGAAATGGAGACAAAAATGTAGACAAAGCTATGATGCTAACTTTTCCTATGCTAACTGTTCCTGGAAACATTCAACGTTTAAAGCTTACCACTTTCTTTTCAAAACTATTTCAACATAGAGTAATAATGTAAGTGTGACTTCCATTGCAACTGATTGAAAAAATAAAAGCATCACTGTGTCATTAGACACGTATACTACTACTACTGATAACTCACTGCAGCACCAAGCCACCTGAGGCCAACACAGCTATGTACGCTCCTCCTCCAACCTAATCTATTCAAGGCCTCATTGTTTACACCCTCCCAGGAAGTTCCCATTTCCTTTAGATCTTTATTTATGACATCCTCCCACCCCAGACGAGGACGAATTGCTTTCCGTGTAGCCCCAGACGGTTGGCCAAAAAGGACAATCTTTGGCAATCTGTCATCCTTCCTCTGTAGAACTTGGCCTAGCCATCTCAACCTTTCTTTCATTATAGCCCTAGAAAGCAGGTTTGAACCACATTTTGAACATAGCACAGGGATTTCAAAAGATACCTTTTTTGCATTCATTAAAAACAGTAAAATCGTTACCTGCTTCCTTTTTTGTGAACTGATGCCCAGAAAACTTTTAAAAGTATGAACAGGGGAATCTACCTACCTAGCTAAGCAGAAGACAACTGTCAAAGCCTCGCTCATGCCCATTATACCACCATGTACTCTCAATACACAAATGATTTCGTCAGGTCTTTCCAGTTCAATGATTTTTCTCTCTCTTTTTTAATTCTATCCTAATTAGTATGTCTCTTCTCTTCCTTTAAAATCATTTTCATCTATATGTTAAATCTCCTTCTAAATATTCTATCTGTTAAATATCCTATCTGTTAAATGTTCTTGTCTTGTTCCAGTTTTTTTTTTGCAAATATTTTCTAAAAGTGCATTATTCTTGTTCTCTGTGTTCCATTACAATTAAAGCTTCTTGAGCCTAGTAACTGCTTTACTTTTGTATTAGTTTTTCTTTTAGTATAAATAAATTCATTGATTGATTGAACTTGTAAAACCAAACAGAAGGGAAAGCCCAAAGGCTACGAAAAATATCAGCCCCCCTAGATCTAGACCTGATCCCACATATAATTATCATTTTGATGAGATATATTCTTCAGTCTAAAATGGGTGTTAAACCAGTTTTCAAATATTTAAATCAGCAGTTCCCAACTTGTAGTATGCATGCCCCCCCCCAGGATACACAGAAGTCTGTAGGAATGTATGCAAAAAACATCAGTAATGGCAGAACAAAAATCTAGACAGGGTTGTCATGGTGGTCATATTTGCAATATTCTATGTTATTTTATTGGTCATTATAAATGTACTCAGTTTTCATATGTGTTGAATAACTGACTTATGCCTTTAAAGCTCAGTTTTTAATAAGATGATTAAGAAAATAATTCTAGGTGGTTAATAGTGCCATGTTGAAGGAGGTAATCCATGATGAAAATCTTTAATAAGGGGTACACAATTTGAAGAGGTTGGGAACCTCTCCTCTTAATCAACAAAACTAAAGTAGCATATGCTGCTTACGTTTTTTTTTGTGTGTGTTCCACTTTCTTCATTTTTGTAATCTTAATATAATCTTTCTTGTTTTGTATGTTTGTGAGTGTGTTTTCAAAACTCGTTTTCTTATTGCTTAAAGCCTCTTTCAAATTGACATGTTCAGCTAAATGAACTAAATAAAAGATGAACTGAATGCACTTTGAAAGCTAATAAATTTACAACAAAAATGCTCATCTAGGGCACCAGTATGCATAGATACTATACATAGCCTACTATAGATACATACACACTACTGTAGACATATACATACTACTATACACTTTATACATATATACATAGTTACTATACATACTACTCATAAATTCTACTATAGTAACATCTACAAACAAGAGATTCCTTAGATGCTTAGCTTGGCAAGCAAACTGTCTCTTCTTGTATACTGTTATACTTGTATACTAGGCCTGATCCCACTTTCACTGTTTGTGTAGTAGAGTTTTATGTTTTTATCAAATCCAGATAAGTATGGTTCTGCTTCAGCGGGAGTTTCTGCAACTTGTGCAAAACCAGCATATGGTTTATGCTGGGCTTGTGGCTTTGGTATAGTCTTAGATTTCTTCTTAGTTTCCAGGAGGGCCTCCTCTGTCTTATTTGATCTACCAACAAACTGTCCAGGAAGAGTTTTGTCAGGTATTACAGAGCAAGAGATGGGCATTTCATCCATTTCAAATGGCCATTGATCATTTAAAATGGAACAAACCAATTCACCACAGCTCCAAGCTCCCCAAGGCCAACACAGCTTCACGTGCTCCTCCTCTATCCCAATCTATTTAAAAGCCTCCCTAAAGCTCCCATTTCCTTTAAATCTTTCTCTATGACATCCCACCTGAGACAAGGATGACCTGCTTTTTGTTTATCCCTAGACAGTTGACCAAAAAGGAATATCTTTGGAAATCAGTCATCCTTCATCTGCAGAATGTGCCCTAGCCGTCTCAACATTTCTTTCATTATGGTCCTAGAAAGCAGGATAGAACCACATTTTTGTACAGCCTACTGTTAGAAATACAGTCACTTAGCTGTGTACCCAGAACAATCCTTAGGCAATTTCTCTGGAAAACATCTAGTAAATCTTCATCCACCTTTCAGTGATCCCATGCTTCAGAGCCATATTTGACCACTGTCATCACTGTACCTTCCAATATTCTAATCTTGGTTTGGAGACTTATCTTTCTATTCTTCCAAACTTTTTTTTAACTATGAAAAAACGCCCAGAGCCTTGGATATTTTACTTTTAACATCTTTACTGCTCCCACTGTCTTTACTAATAATACTACCAAGGTAAGTGAATCTGCCCACATGATCAATCTTTTTGTTGTTACCCAATGTCAAATTTTCATTTTCACTAATTCCTTGCCTTAGTGACCAAATCTTCTCAGCTTTAATTTCCCAACCTATTTTAGCATGCTGAACTTGCAAAACCTCTGAAAGTTCATTCATTTTGCTCACACTTTCATCTAGGATACTTAAATCATCAGCATAATCTAAGTCCAGGAAAGTTTTTCCTCCCCAATTGATTCCATGGTCTTCAATTGCCTTTCCTGTGCTCCTTAGACAAACACCCAAATGATCCATATAAAGGGGGTAAAACACAGACTTGCTTAACTCCTGATTTAATAAACCTCATTTCCTACCTTAACTGCAGCAGTGTTATTCTTGTGCATAGCACTAATACCTTTAACATATTTGTCTGATATACAATACAAGGATAAGACCTCTGCTAAAGCTCTGCTATCAGCAGAATTGAACACTTGCTCATAACCTATAAAATTGAGGACCAATTACAGCACTCAATTAAGATTTAATTAAAGTTTATCTAAAATCTTTAGGTACTTCCTCTTTTTCCAAAATCATATTCATAATCTTCAGTAACTTACTTCTAACCTCAGAGCCACCATATTTAAGAAACTCATTTACCACACTATTTGCAGCTGGACCCTTATTATTTTTTAATCCTTTAATACTGTTGCTAATTCTTCCTGACCAAAAAAATCTTCCTTCACATCCAAGGTATCACAAACATTTTTATTTTCCTCTATATCTTTTCCTGCAACTATATCTTGGTATAGCACATTCTCAAAATGGTCTACCCATCTTTCTTTAACTCTTTCCTTATCACTAATTGTGGTCCTGTTCCTATCTTTAACTGGGGAAAGTCATATTGACTACTCTTTCTCAATTTATTAATATGCCACTACAATATTTTACTGTTATACCATCTAGCTGCATCTTCCAGATCTTTGGCAATTTTATCTGTGACCTCTATTTCACACCTCCTTAGTTTATATTTTAATACTTTCTCTGCTGTCTTTACATTCCTTTTGTTTTCATATGATCTATCACTCATATAATCCTTGTACAAACACCTTCTCTTCTCTATTAAACATAAAGCTGTTTCACAAATATTCCTAGCTGCAGTCTTAACTCTCTCCCTAAGACACAATCAGCAACTTCATAAATTATTTTTCATAAATTATTCCAACCTTCTTCCACACTGTCAAATTTTAAACTCTCAAGTTTAGTATTCAACTGTACACAATAACTTTGAACACATAGTAAAAAACAATATTTTATCTATGTGCCTTCTAAAATTTCTAAATGAGATACAACTAAGAGATTTTTATAACTAAATCTGTTTTGATTCAAAGAGCAGAATTGGTGCTGAACCACTATAAATGTTTTTTTTCATTTTGTATAATAATCACTTTTGACTGAAGTCACTCTTTATAGTGGTTTCAGCTATCAATAAAACCATGATACAAATGATACTTACATAATTCCTCTTTATAGTATTGATCCTTTGTATAATACTATAAAAAACAAACAAATTTACAATTGCTGTAGATTATCATTTAATATGAAAATTATAAACAGGAAATAGCCTGTGGCTTTTTCTTATTCTGTATAGTAAGAGACAAACTTCAGAGAATAGGGTAGCCAGCTAAATCCAACATGTGGCACAGCTAAGTCCAATATGTTCCAATGCAACTTGCAAATCCAATGCAAAATCCACTTCCAATGCAAATCCAATTCCTATTGATAATTAACTATACAGATCATTTATATAATTCTGATGGCATGCTTTGTAGCTCAATTGCTATATGCTATATTTCATTCTTGAATCTATAATGCTTGTATTATCTTAACTTTAGTTACTATATGCCAAGGTTTGTTCTTTGCTAGTTTTCAGAAATGTGTGATGAAACTTACATAGTCACCATTTATAATGAACTATATACAATCCTTCATGTAATTCCAAAAATATTGGTAAAATTCTAGTTAATTGACTTCTTGCTATCTCAGAAAGGGTTTAGGTTAGGAAAATGAAACTTTCAGTGATGGGTCAAAAGGCTAAAGTATGTCCCAGGAAGGTATTTTGAAGCAACTACCTCCACTCCTTCTCCCTCTAGAGGGCCCTGGCCTTTGATGACCTTTAAAAATATGTGTCTTATAAAAGTAAAACCTTGCAAAATAGATCTTCTGCTTAATCAAAGTACAACAAAATTGTTTTCAGCTTCATAACTTTGCTCTATTATATTTTATAAGGTTTTAAAGATATGCAAATACATATCCTAAATTTTGAAAAATAACATTGATATGGCTCAAAATTCTACTCAAATACTTTGCTCAATCCCAATTTGTAAGGTTTTAAAGATGTTCAAATACATTTCCTAAATTTTGAAAAAAAGAACATTGATATGGCTCAGAATTGTAATCAATTAACAGGAAATGCATTTTCAGAACTAAAGGCAGAGAAAAAGCAACTAGTAACTGAAAATTAAGGTAAAATGTTCTTTTGTCAAAATTTCAATAGGTATAGACCTGTCATGTAGGCAAATTTCAGGGCCCTCTAGAGGGAGAAGGAGTGGAGCAATGAATAAACTCAGCAATGAATAAATGAACTAAAACTAAGCAATGAATAAGCGTTTGATTTATTACAATGGACCTATATATTATATTTTGATTTACCTGAACTCTTCTTGCAGAAGACATGATTGTGTTGCCTTAAGGCTGATCAAAGCGCAATTTTTTTCCAGGCTCAAACTTGTCTCTGCAACTTAAAATATTTTGCCTTTTTCGCTAGGATTATCGGTCAGTGGTCGTTTGCTTTGGTTTTTTCCGCCGTTCAATTATTTGCTAAATTGTTAGCTTATTATGTATTTGTTTGGACGGCGGAAACATCATTGTCAGCTAAGAGGAATGTTTCGCTTTAAAGCGGATGCACATTGGCATCACTTAACTTAGTTAAGTAGTCTAAGGGTGCGTTTCTTTACTTGTCCAATGGGATTTTTACTAATCGAGGTTTAACCCCTAAAAGATAGCAACAAATACTTGTCTGGCCACGTGTTACTGAAAACGGCAAGATTAATTGCGAATAATTGCGAATAAATTTTACAGGCAAATATAGCTTCAACAATTATTTCAGAGCTGGGTAGCCTAATACAATTTGTTTGGCCAGAAGTTTAATTGTAAGATTTCAAATTGTGGTTGTCATTTGCCTTTTTAAGTCATTCCATTCAAGATGATTTGGATATTTTTTATTGTGATAAATTGTCTTAATGCTCTGAAAAGGGAAAATTATTTCAATTGCATAGGATAGGAAAATTTTGGTAGGCTAATTAATTCAAAGTCCTAAATTAGCCAGGGAAGTGCTTTTTTTTTCACTAAAAAATCACCACGTTCTTTGAACTCCAATTATATAGCCCTGTTTTTGGCCCCCTTGATCCAGTTCCTGATTGTCATTTACACTAAATTTCACTTTTTCTGTTACCTAGCCTATTTATGTTTGCACCAGTTTTACCATTGGGTAAAACTGGTACAAACAGTATTACTGGCTTTCATATAATTTGAATATACCACTTGATGCCTTTTGTAATGCTGTTTACAAATATAATAATTGCTTCTACCGCAAGTTCATATTTAAGCACTTTTTGACCTCTTAAAAATGATCTATATATGGGGTCATTACAAATCTGTAATAGTTTAGAAACAAATTTGGGCTATATATTTGCACATCAGGGGGTGGGGGTAAAGTGTAGCATATATTAAATATGTAAACTAACCATTGCTTGAATTTTTTTGTCTGTGCTGTTGCACTGGTGATTTCTCTTTTCATTAAAATTTGATGTGCACAAACAAATTAAAAAAAAAACAGCAATGGTTAGTCTACATATATAATATATGCTATGCTTTACCCCCACCCCCCTGATGTGCAAATATATAGCCCAAATTTGTTTCTAAACTATTACAGATTTGTAATGACTCCATTAATAGGGCATTTTTAAGAGGTCAAGAGGTGAAAAAGTGCTTAAATCTGAATTTGCAGTAGAAGAAATTATTATATTTGTAAAGAGCATATAAGAAGGCATCAAGTGGTATATTCACTTTATATGAAAGCCAGTAATACTGTTTGCACCAGTTTTACCCTTGTTTCTTGTTAATATTACTAAGGGGTCATAGTTAAGCACTAGAGAAGTCATTGTTAAATAACATGTGCTTATGTATATATAGCTTTTTGCTACTTATTCTTCTTTGGTTATATAATGCTTGATGTGGTATAAGCCAAGAGAAGGACCTGTAGACCTATAGAAGAAAACCTATTAAAAAAAGATGATTCTTTGTAATTTACATAATAATTATAGCTTTCTACATGCAGCCCTGCTCTACTTTAGCCCCAACCCTGCTAATATGGAAATCTATAGCTGAAATTACATATTTTCTATTGATTCTGCCAATCTATCCCTCAACCCTTGTACCTGTTAATTGAGGCAACTGTGGCAAAACAAGAACTGGAAAAACAAGTAACAGGTGGCAGAAAACATTGGAAATATATAATTTGGGCTATATGTTTGCAAATTAGGCATGATAGAGGTGAATTTCTTGTTGTTCATATTTTGATTTAAAAATAAAATGAATATACCACTTGATGCCTTTTTGTATGTTCTTTACAAATATAATAATTGCTTATTTTGCTAGTTCAAGTTTAAGCACTTTTTGACCTTACTTAACCTAACAAATTTTGGCAGTGAAAAACATACATTATTTTGTCAAAAATGACCAAAAACACATACCTTAATTGAAAATTTGGCATCAAAGAAGAAGAAATACAGCATAATATTGTAAAATTTATTAATCCAACTTAATTGTGGAAAATCAGTGCTCATAGATTATACAACATGTAAAAAATGGATTAATAATGAAACAGTAAGTTTGAGACCAATGTTTTAAGCTTTCTTATACCCAAAAACTATTTGAGTATACTTTGGTCATTTTCAAGAGCTCAAAAACTTGTACTTGAAGCACTTATTATGTTTGTAAAAAATAAAAAAGGGCATCAAGGAGTATGTTCACTTTATTTGTAAATCAAACACATGAACAACAAAAAATTTACCAATTATTAGTATAGCTGCACAATTTTCCCCTGGGTATGTAGGCTTAGTGGAAGGTCACTTATACCTGATCATGTCCCTAATGTTTTTACTTGGTTGAAAAAAAATCCAAAGAAAGTTCCTATTGAAAAGGAAAGAGATCAAAAGTGAGATTGAATTTGTCATAGCTTGGAGGTTTGTCCCTTCAGTCTGTTTAAAGAAAACAGATTCATAATTGAAGCTTTGTTCATTTCAATCTTAGGGATAATCTACATTTGTTACACTTAATTAAATGGTTGTAAAGGGATACTTTTATTTATTTGTCTTGTTTGTTTTCTACATAATTTTTTAATCTTTAAATTGATATACATTTCTTACAAATTAATTAGTCATATCATAGTTCCACTTGCAAGTTTTGACCTACTTTGTAACCTTGGTCTCAAAATTGCATATAAATTTATTGGAGCTAGGAAACATAGAACTCCTCTCTGTTTAAAAGAAAATGGATGGACATAGGTAGGTTTTAATACACTAAAGTCCTAGGGCCATGGAAATTAAAAAAAACAAACAATGAAGATTAACTTTAAAATTCTGGACATGACATAAATATGACATTCACAAAGAAAAACCATTCACAAAATTTTACTTTTGTGCTCAGTTGCCAACCTGAGCAATTGCCCTAAATTTTTAAACCTTGCAAAACATTCACCAGCCAATTCTTATGACCTACACTGTTGTCTGTACATCAAAAATTCATGGAAAAGGAAGGACCACCTTACTGACATTTCTTCCTTTGTACTTATATTTAATGGGTTTAAAAGAAAGCTCCTATGGCTAAGTCAGAAGCCTAGTAAAGGACCAGGTAATCCTTTAGACAGGAAGTGCAATAGGAAGCTAGGGGCCAGTCATCCTATGCTTTTGCATGTCCTTCCTGCTTACTGACCCCAGATTTCTCTAGGTAACCTGTTAAGTTTGGGCCAATTCTGGCTGAACTTACAGAGTTACATCACTGACCTTCATCCCAAACCAAATAAACTGCTAATGCCAGAAATTAAACCTGTGACCTTTGGATAAAGGATTCTCAACCTAGAGTGCCAGCCACTTAGGAAGGAATACAAATGTCACCAGAGAACAAAAATTATTTGGAAAAAAGAAAATATTGAAAAAAAAAAAAAAAAAACTCAAGTCATAGTTGCTCATTGCTGTCCCACAAACAATATGTATTTCATTAAGACAAATAAATTTTTAAACACGTATCAACAAAACTCCATCAGGGATTGTATTTACTTAAGGTACAATCAGCAATATTAATGCTTAGTTTTGTGATATTCTGGTTTTGAAATAATAAAAAAAGAGAAATTATATGTTCTACTTGTTTTCCACAACCCCATTTGAGAAAAATCATTTGTAACAACAATATACCCATGGTTGGCTCAGAATCTCTCTAAAATTCTTTAAACAGAAGGAATTTAAAAAAAAATTATACTCATCAGCAAGAAAAATATTAACATAACTCTCTAAACTTGGCACTTTTTAAGACAATTTTTAGCAAAGCAAATGCAAAACTTTAATGGTGTCCTATGTCATCTAAAAAAAAAAAAACATTAAAATGTGTCAAATGAATTTTGATGTAAGATGCCTCTAATACTTTCAGTTGAATCTGTGAAATGAAGGGCCAGGTATTCCTTTACATTTTATACAATATATAAAAGAAAAACAGTTCAAATTTTTTCACAAAAGAAGAAGCTTGATGTAAAAAAATAAATATATTTTTAACAGAAAGCAACTGACATCAATGAAATCAAATAAAACAAAAATTCATGGAGAATAAATAATATAAGCCATATATTTAACCTATAATGAGGTGGCATAAAAGATTATTTTTAGAATTAGAAAAAAACAGTGTTATGGCTTAAAGTTCTGCTCAATCAACAGGAGTTGTCTAAGGCCAGAGAAAAAGAAACTGATAACCAAAAAAATAAGGCATCCAAAAATTTCAGGACCCTTTAGAGGGAAAAGAAGTAGAAGTAGGTACTTCAAAATACCTTCCTGGGAAATACTTTAGCCTGTAGACACATCGCTGAAAGTTTCATTTTCCTAGCCTAACCTCTTTCGAAGATAGCCAAAAGTAGCTAAAGTAAAATTTTACCCCTACTGTATCTTAAAAATCCAGTTTAAATAGCAGTCTCAACAAATATAGACTATATAAAAGGCTATAGGTATTGGCCTAATCATTCTAAATTTTTTCCAACTAATAATTATAGGATGGTTTAGAAACTAGGCCTGTTTGATATAATAACATTTGACTAACTCACCAATGTGATAGCTGCCTCCCTAAGAATCAACCTTTTTAATAACAAAAAAACTTTTCTTCTGACTCCTTATGAAGCTTAGCCTATGCAAGACAGGCCTAGAACACCAAAAACCCTTTAGATACTAAGGAATATGCATAATATTACTTACAGGTCACTGAAAAGCTAAGATTATTTCTATTATTTACAGTTTCCTTGTCTTTTCTCTAGACTTAACGATTTCACATGTTTATCCATTTAAAAAAATATATAGCATTGACGTCACAATCCTCAAATAATCTTTTTATTTGGGGGTTATAAAGTGCCAGCCCACGGACAAGTAATCTTGAGCGTTTGTGGGGATAATCCGACTAACCTCTGACGTCATATGTGTCTAAAGAAACGCTTGGATTAATCAGATTAATAATCGGACAAGTAAAGAAACGCACCCTAAAAGTTAAGTGATTTTACTTAGGTCTCCTCACATTGAAATCTTGCCGTTCACATTGAAACATGAAAAATGACTAATAGGACTAGGCAAAAATTTTGAATTGTTGGATCATGGAATGGAGGATGGATAACACTTATATGGTTAATGATAATGAAAGTAGCTCTGATGAAGATTTGCTGCTAATTCTTCACTTGAGGCAGCAAAAGAAGAAAATTAAAGGGTATTTCAAAGTTATAGATGCTGTTTTAACAGAATAACCCACTAATGATTTGGTCTAACTGAATTTCATACAGGGCCTATGGCCTCGTGAAGGCAATATATATATATATATATATATATATATATATATATATATATATATATATATATATATATATATATATATATATATATATATATATATATATATATATATATATATATATATCTTGAAAAGAGAAATCACCAATGCAACAGCAAAAACACATAAAAAAAAGAGACAGAAGGGGAAAAGGAAGACTGTTTTCCTAAATTAGTGATTAATATAGACCAGCACTTGAATGAGGCCTTAACCCTACTCATCCATTCAATCACATAGGTCAAACAGCATAGCCAAACACAATCAACCATAAAGAATAATCCATGGACAGGCAGTCATGTTGTCAATAAGTATAAGTTGTCATTTACCAAGCAATAGAAAAAATAATAAAGACAAATAATTCAGAGGCAACAACCCAACACAAGGGCTAATTTACCATATTACCAAAAACATGGTAAAATTTTAGTTTAGTGACTTCTTGCTATCTTGGAAAGGGGCTAGGTATCCCAGGGAGGTATTAAGTACCTACTTCCAATCCCTCTCACTCAAGAGGACCCTGAAATTTGCCTACATAGCAGGTCTATACCTATCAAAATTTTTAGAAAACAACATTTTACCTTAATTTTCAGTTACCAGTTGCTTTTTCTCTGCCATTAGTTCTGAAAATGAAACTGTTATTTGAGTAAAATTCTGAGCCATATCAATGGGTTTTTTTCAAAATTTTGGAAATGTATTTGCATATCTTTAAAACCTTATAAATTGGGATTGAACAAAGTTGTCAAGCTGAAAACAATTTTGTTGTACTTCATTCAAGCAGAAGATCTATTTTGCAAGGTTTCACTTTTATAGCACATATTTTTAAAGGTCATCAAAGGTCAGGACCTTTTTGAGGGAGAGTGAGTGGAGGTAGGCACTTCAAAATACCTTCCCAGGACATACTTTAGTCTGTAGACCAATCCCTGAAAGTTTCATTTTCCTAACTCAACCTCTTTCCGAGATAGCAAGAAGTCACTAAACTAGAATTTTACCATATATATATATATATATATATATATATATATATATATATATATATATATATATATATATATATATATATATATATATATATATATATAGCCTAGGCTATATATGTATATAGTCTGTATCCTAGGGACTGGAAACATGAACAAAATCCCAGGTAGAAATAGGGTGTTTAATTGGGATGCTTCAATGCCCAGGTTGGTAGAAATAGTGAGGGAAAGTAGGATTGAATTATACTTTTTGTATTAATGTTAGAAATATGGTCAGTCAGTCAGGTATCCAGGTAAATTCTAACATTGGCATATATTTTGAAGAACTTAACATTTTTGTACACATGGTTTGTGAAAATGATTGGTAAAATGCATTGGCATAAAATTTTAATCACAGTGTCCATTTTCTATTTATGCAGTTCTAATTGTTCTAAGCCTTAACATTACTCTTTACTTTACTTTTTAGGAAGAAAAGACTATGGGTACATCCAATTCTACAAGAAAGGGAGAGGACTGTGAAAGGCCATCTGACACTGCTTAATGACTTACTTATGAGAGACGATGAAGAGAAATTTTTAAATTTTGTAAGATTAACAAAGGCAGAGTATGTTGAATTGCTTAGTTTAGTGAGGCCTTTTATAACAAAAAAAAAACACCAATTTTAGAAAGGCAATCTCTCCAGAACTGAAGCTTGCTTTGACACTAAGATATCTGGGTACTGGTATGTCAATGGCAGCTCTCCATTATGAATTTCGTGTTGGTCACTCAACAGTTTCACAGATATTATCAGATACAATGATGGCAATATATGAAGTTTTAAGTCCAATGTATCTGCAAGAGCCTCAATCAGATACATTGAAAAGTGTCAGTGAAACTTTTAGGGCAAAATGTTTTTTGCCAAATTGCATTGGTGCCTTAGATGGTAAACATGTGCGAATTCAGTGCCCATACAAGTTTGGGTCTCAATTTTACAATTATAAAAGTTATTTTAGCCTTATACTTTTAGCTGCATGTGATGCTAATTACAAGTTTATTTATGTAGATGTTGGAGCTTTTGGAAGTGAGAGTGATGGGGGTGTATTTGCCGGGTCAGATCTTGGGAAAGGCATAGACACTGGGAAAATAAAGCTTCCTGATTCACTTCCATTGCCTGGAACAACAGAAAATTTTCCATTTTTTTTTGTTGCTGATGAAGCCTTCCCATTGTGTAGTTATATAATGAGACCTTTTCCTGGAAATAGACTCTCAGAAGCACAAAAAATTTTCAATTACCGATTATCCACAGCTCGGCGCCTAATTGAAAATACGTTTGGTATACTTGTGCAGAGGTTCAGAATTTTCCGAACTGAAATACTAGCACAGCCTGAAAAAGTAAAAGCAATAATCATTGCTTCTATATGTTTACACAATTTCATTATTTCAACTAGAGGAGCCCCAACTGATATTCAAGAGCTATCAATAGGAAGTGGGATTTCTCAGCTTGGCAGAGTTGGGAGCAATAATTCTTCCAGAACAAATCAAGATCTTAGAAATAGACTAATGGATTATTTCTTATCTGTAGAGGGTGCTGTTCCTTGGCAGCAAGAAAAAGCATTGAGAGGCACATTGTGACTTGATTTATAAATAAATATGCATGTAAACATATCATATACTATTTGTATATATAGATATCCTGAATATATATATAGAGAGAGAAAGCATTTAATATGAAATGACTAAAGATCAAAATATAATAACAAAAAAAAATCAAATATTGGCTTAAAGTTAAAAAGATAAAACATATTTCAACGTTTTTTGGTATGTTCTAGTATAGCATTCATGATTTTCATGCGACACTGCAGTTTCTCCTCAGCTGGTATATCCTTCATGAATGATACAAGTGACATTAGAAAATGCTGGTCTTCATCCATAGTTATAACTTTATTTTTATTCCTTTTTTGTTTTTCACTCAGGTATGAGAGAATTGCTTCATCAGTTGCAGATGAAGTACTTCCCTCTGTTTTGTTTCGGTTTCTTTTTTGAACGTTTTTATAAGTTTGGAAGTGCTCATCTGGAGCAATTGAAGTGGATGCCTGTGGAGATTCCGTTTCGATTAGCAATTCTTCTGAATTGGCTTCTTCTTGGGACACACAGCGAAATTCTGGAAAATAGAATACATTAATGTTTGATGGATGAAGGTTTGTACTATGGTTTATGATTCTGTTCTGCAAAAACGAGGGACAAGTTACTGAACAGAAGAGCTCTATTTTATTTTATTTTTTTTAGATTATATAGTTAACATACAAATAGTTTTGATGCCAGTTCTTTTATATAAGGGAAGAGCATATACTTATACCATGCTAAGAAAGTAATTCAAATTGGGACTGAAGATCGATTTAACACAAAATCAACAAAAATAGCAGCAATGTTTTTAAAACAGAAGATAAAACTGTTAAGACAAAAGTAACAACTCCTAAAAACAAGAAACTAAGACAATAAGAGCTGAGAGCTCATATGGCACGTGAGAGGAGGTTGGAAGAGCCAAGAGATTCTTCCCACCAGGTTTCATCCCAACCTCTCCACTCTAAGCATTTTCCAAGATTTTAGGTTTCCCCCTCCATCTCCCCCAATGCCACCGGATCCGGTCGAGATTTAAAATAAAAGTTCTGAGACACTATATCCTGCTAAATATAAAATTTCATTAAGATCCAATCACCCGTTTGTAAGTTAAGAATACCTCATTTTTTCTAATTTTCCAAACTAACTGTCTTCCCACTCCTCGCCAGATGGTCGAATCGGGGAAGAGACTATTTCAATTTAATCTTGTCTGGTCCCTGATACGCCTGCCAAATTTTATTGTCCTAGTTTATCTGGAAGTGCCCAAACTAGCAAAACCAAGACTGACAAACTGACAGAAATTGCAATCGCTGTATGTCATTTGGTGAATACCAAGTGCCATAAAAATCTTGGGGCCAAAGCCCCCCCCCCTTGAGTTAATTAATAATAGTCATATTTCTCATAAATACTGAACATAAATTTAACATTTATGTTTATGTCAATAATTGCAAATCTCATTTTCTTTTGGACCAAAAGTAATTGTACACTTTCTGATAATTGTATAGTTGAAAGTTTTTGGGGCTAGGGACTCCTCCCATTCCAGGTCAATTTACATTGAAAATGTATCCCAAATACTAATTAGAAATTCAATACGTTTAAACACTTCATTATTTTCGATCTTGAACTTAGAATAATGCTACCAGTATTTCCAATATTAGTATTGGAATACTATTGTTTCCATAATATATCAAGTTTTAAATTTTTGTGGTATAAATAATAAGGACCAACCTGAAGGACTATGAGTAATATCAAAATCAATTTCTTCAGAGTAATCTTCTGTTATTTGCTGTTCGATTACATTGATGACAGGCAATGAAGATACACAGTTACCTAAAACAAATTATTCTTAGAAACAAGGCTGGAAATTAATATGAAGGGTTTTCTTGAAGTAAAAAATTACCATGATATATTCACATAACATCACATTATTATTTTTAATTTAATTTTTGACAATCCAGGTTAAATTTCATAGATACAAACTCTTTTGATGATCGAGTTTTACATTCATCGATATGTTATTTTTCAATGTCAACATTAGTTTTGTGTTCAGATTGCATAAGTCTTAAGGCTTTAAACAACAATTATAGTGCCAATCAACCAATTCTTATAACACAGATATTCAAATTAAAATGAAGCAATACCTTTTATAATTGTTACTTAGCATATACAAACACATATTATTTAGGACATACAAACTGTAAACTAATCTGTGATGGCTGCCATTTGATTCCTTGTTAATAAATATATATAATATATATAAATATATATATATATATATATATATATATATATATATATATATATATATATATATATATATATATATATATATATATATATATATATATATATGTGTGTGTGTGTGTGTGTATTGATTATTTTTCTGTTTATATGTACAATTCCATACCAATGGTTTTTCTGCTCCTATCAATGATAACATCTCTTAAAAAATCCATTCTTTGAATAAACTCCTGGTTTGCTGCCTTTGTCTTCAAAGCTGCAGAACCACTTGGCAGTTTTGAAATTTTCTTCAGTCGGACATATCGCTCTCTCAGACTGGCCCATTTTTTTTTAAGCTAAGTAACTGCAAAAAAAGAAGTAAATGAAGTTATGATAAATTTCATAGAAATTATTTTAGTTGAAGGAGATTTTTCATTTTTAGCTTTTTCATATCTTTTTCTTTTTTAACTTTGTCATGTCACTTCTAAAATTGATGATTACACAGTCCCAAACAAGAAAGGGGGTCCATTCCTTTTCAATGCAAGCACAACAAGTTTTAAATTTAGCTCCCTCTCCCCACCCTCCAAATAAAAGAAGCAAATTTAATTATTCTTGCTTGAACTACAGTCCTTTAACAATAGTTTCTAAATTTTTAACAAAATCATGAAGCATTACAAAACATTTTTTTGCCATTTTTTATCTAAAATTCAGTAAAGCATCAATATCACCATTATATTATGAAAAACTGCATCTTTTATATCTACCACTACATCTTTGCATTTCCCCATGGATTTCAAAAATTTAAAATTTCTGGCAGTTTTCTTTGAAAGACTTTTTATGTCCTTTTACTTTTTATGAAAGAATTTTATCTAATACAATTAAGGGAAAAGAAAAGAATAGTAAGTAATACTGACTGAAATGTCAAAACTTTTGCCTCCAACAAATGAAAAAATCAAAACTACCAATTAATGTTGCAATTTGATAATACACCGAGCACTGGTACCTAAAAAACTTTATCATTAAGTAAAAACAAGCTAGTTTAAACTAGTCTATTAAAACTGAAGGAGGTGTGTAACAGGTCAAATTTTTCCTAGTTTATATTCATTCAATCCTGAAACTTGTCAAAACCCTACAAAAAAATGTGGCTCCTATTGTTTTCTATTTGGGCTACATGCCAGTAACCATTAAATATCTTTTGGAATCTAACTAAAGATTTCCCTTAATAATAGTAACAATAATGATCAAAAAATATATTGCAAGGGCATAGGAAGCCAGACAGTTGTATAGTCTACAAGGTGAACCCACCAAATAACCATGGCCTACAAGCAAAGCATCTAATAGCCAACTAGCATTTCTATTGATTAAAATCACACTACCTTCATATACTAATGCAAGAGGATCTATCCTTCCTAAGCCTGAAAAGACTTATTTCTGTTTAACTTATTTAGCCAAACCAAGGTCTATGCCTACCTGAGATTAATAGTCCTTGACTTGCCATCTGATTTGATGTATGGTAGATCAAATTTTTCCTAGTTACTTATTCATTTAATCCAGAGACTTGTCGAAATCCTACAACAAAAGACAACTCCTATTGTTTTTCAATTGTAGGCTACCTGCCAGAGACCATTAAAAATCCCCTGAACAATCTACTGTACCTTACTAGGCTGTAGATTCCTTTAATAATAATAAACAATATAGCAAGTGCTAGGGAAAAGGAAGTCAGATAGTTGCATTGTCTAACATGTGAACCCATCAAATAACAATAGCCTATAAGCAAAGCTTTTAATAGCCTATTAGCATTTTCATTGACTAAAAATCACACAACCTTCATAAACTGTTGCGAGAGTGTCTATCCTTCCTAAGCCTGAAAAGATTTACACTTCTATCTAACTTATTTATTCAATCCAAGGTCTAGGCCTACCTAAGATTACCATTCCTTGACTTGCCAGCTGATTTGAGAAACTCTCCCAGGCATTGATTTTGAGATGCCTATCCTTATAATTGTCATTTTTTGGATTATACAAATATGGCCTGGAGCTAATAAAATCAATTATCAAATGTTCAACTGAAGACATTTTCAAAGCTTTTCTGAAATAAAAGTCTCACTTATAAGTAATCACTTATAAGTTGAAAAAAGTTCAACTTTGAAAAAGGCCTAAGTTAAGTGAACTAAGTGAAAGTGTAAAGTAAATTAAACGGGTTTTTCGTGCCAATGTGAACGGGACGAAAAACCAATGTGCATCCGGCATTAAACTCTCAATTAATTTTTTTTTCTAACAATCATATTCAATCTCTTGAAGATATTATGTTTTTCAAAAAAAAAATTCCGAGAATAGCAAAGAGGTGTAGCCAACTAAAACTAAGGACGAGCAAAAAAATTTAAATAAATAATTCACAGTTAAACTAAATGAACTTACTTTCACTCAACAAATAAAATACAAAACTAAAGAAAAAACACTTGATTATAAAGACTGTTAGGACACATAAATAACATCGCCTAAAAAGGAAGTCGTGTCTGTGGGGGAGGTGCATCATGTCAAAACCCTTCAACAGGCTTCAAGACGAAAAATGTACATCAAGGACTTTGACTACTTATTGTTCAATCACATCGGTCATCTTTAAAAATATTTTATTCTGACAGATAAATTATTGCCTGCTTCGTTGTCCTTTTTTTTACGGAATCCAAATTGTGTTTCGGCAACTAACCCACGATCCCTCAAAAGACTTATTATTCATTAACTAAAATACTAATCTAATACGTAAAATATAAAGGGGTTGCAGGGATACCGATCTATAATTTCCTGGGTTAATTTGACCCAAGGGTTTCTTATAAGCTATACTCAAGAAATAAAGGGGTATCACGGATATCGGTTTATAATTTCGATGATAAAACTGAGTCCGTCAGTAAATATTGGATCAGTACTTTTTGGCACAAACGACTTATCAGGAGCCCAGCCAATATATCATAAGGTAAATTGTCAATCTTTAGTCACTCAAAGCAGACACTCCAAAGGCATTAATGGATCTTAATGAGGATTACACCATCAGATTCGGCATATCAGAGAACCCCAGTGCAGAGGTTTCAAGCTCCTATATGTAAAAATGTGTAATTTTGATTTTTTTTTTTGCCGGAACCAAGATCACGGATGAGTGTTTATTTGTATTTTTTCTATTATTTTTTGGTTGATCGTATACTAGTGATCTTAGAATGTCAAGAGCGGGCTCAGTTGATCGGAAATCATAAATTCCAACACCCTTTTTAAGTGAACAAAAATATTAGAGGACAGCTAGCCCCCTTCCCACTAACATTTTTTCCAAAGTTGTTAGATCAAAATTTTGAGATGCCCATTAGGCTCAGCATATTTGAAAAAAATAATAACTATGTCTTTGGGGATGACTCCCTTATCCACAGTCCCAAGGGGAAGATTTACAAGCTGTAACTTTGCCGATTGTTTATTTTTGGTATTAGCAATTGCGCAAGCATAGAGATTTTTTTAAGGAGGGGGAATGTTTCTTTTGAGGAGATTACATAATAGGATATTTCCACGGTGGAATTTTTTGCGAAGGAAGAGAATTTTCCATGAAGGAGAAGCTGAATTTCTCGATATTATTTAAGAAACAATCAAAAATTAAATTTAAATAACAAGTTTTTCAACTGAAAGTAAGGAGCAACATCAAAACTGGAAATGAATAGAAACTACTACGCATATGAGAGTTAAGGGTGGCTGCTCTCTCCTCAATACTTCACTCTTTACACTAAGTTTTTTCTTTAACTTTAAAAAATCCTATTATTCTAATTAAACAGCCCTTGTGTTTCAGGGGTCATTCTCAAACAATTGTAACAAAAATTCAAACTTTAGCGTTAAGTGAGAGGCATTGATAAGGAAACAATTTCCGTTCGTTTTAAGTTTTAAAACTAATATGAAAAAAACTTCGTTTTCTTAAAGAGTTAAAGAGGCTGCGTCCCAAAGTCGAACCTTAAAATGTACAGGAATAAGGAGAGGTGGTTGGGGGGCTGCCGCCCCCCAAACCCCCCGCTTTTAAAGAATCTTTTGTACAGTTGTTTTTTGTTAACAAAACAAAAAACCTTTTGTTAACAAAAGTTTTTGTTAACAAAAACTGATTTTTACTGATTCTTGAAGGAACTGATCTAAGTCTTATCGTGTTTGAATTACACTTTGAATGTGCGTGACACGTCACACTTAGCTGTTTTGATGCATTTGGGGATTTATTCCTTCAGGGACGAGTCGACTAGCTCCTCCGGTACTTTTTTAACAAAGCAGACTCGTTAAGTCTAACATTTAGAGTGGGTTGAGAACGCTTCGCCTTTTCAACAATTAGACTAGCAGTTTCTTTAGACGAGACGAAAAGTTTCCATTCGTTCTTGCCATGGCGTAGCTCAAATACATCGTTGTCATGGCTATGACAAAGACTTTCTACAAACGCTTGGCACTCAGTTCGGCCTTTTAGCTCTTTTGGAGGATTTTTTTAGTATTACAGCATACGAGGGCTTGGCATTGAGTCTTGACTTTAGGGCAGAACCAATGAATGGTCTGAGAGGTTACCTTTAGGATGACACATGTTTGCCAGAATGCTATCCAGTTTTCGTGATAGCTCATTGACCTTGGACACAACTGTAGCATTTACGACCTCTCCCGTAGTTGGGACTTCACATGGACAAAGAATAACAAATTTTGGATTTTTACATTTTGCTTAGCAGCAGCAATTAAAGTTGTATACATGTTAAGAATATTATCTTTGTTTTTAGAGTGAGTCACCATTCGGGTTGTAACATTTAGTTCAGTATAGAGAAATTTCTTTGCTTGGATGATAGTATCGCGATCAAAATAAGCAACAGCTGCCTTCTGGACTAACTCTTGCTTAACTACATCAATTAGAGATCAGCTTAAAAAGTTCAAAACAGGGTTCAAAATTAATTTGTCTTCCATTTCACACTACTCAAATGCTTTCTCAGATTATCCTGCCTCACTTTATTTCTTTCTTTTTTCCCTCTCTCCTTCCTCCTTTCCTTCTTTTCCTTCTCTCTTTACGGTCAATTTAAGTCCTCAGAACATCAAATATGTGAAATCAAGCATTTTGATGTTGGCACTTTCATAAACTTTCATAAACGATATCTTCTGCAGTTTCGCTCAGTCCATAGTAGTCAGCAAATACACCGTCAAGATTAACTAAGTGAATTTTAATGGTATGGTCAACAATATAACCGTCTTCATCATCCATTGATCTTGCTGAATAATAGACACGATAGGCCCGATATACCTCTTTAACCTTGTCAGTTGGACCAGTCAGTCCAATCAACTACAGGCTAAACTCTTTGACATATTTGGCTACAGGGTCAATACCTCCCCTGTCTGGATCGACAGTGATGAATAACGGTTGTAATTATCTGTTCACAGGGTGTTTTGTCCAGAATATCTGTGACTTAGATCATTGTCTCAATTACATCTCGACATATATCAGGGCAGTGCGTAAATCCAAAATATATCATTAGCCACTGACACAAAAAGTCAGAATTTGTGTGCCGCTTCCCTGTATGATTAATAAAGCCAAAGTCACCACCTATGGCTGCTTTTCTAATCTGTTGTTTTTTCTTTGCAAAGCCAATTCTTTTCTCTTTTCACATAGAGCATAAGGCACAGTAGATCCCCTCCTATGGTAGCAGTGACAGCCTTTGTTTTCCAAGCCAGTGTTTCAATTAAATAAAGTATGTACTTATCGCACAAGCAATTAAGGATCTCCAGAGCACTGAGTGTGATTTCAATCAATAGATAAGGAATTTTTCCCTGACGGTGTGTAAGAAAAATAGGAAGGAGCTCTTGACACACATGCTGAGCAGCGTCTGAAATTTTGTGTTTTTAGTTCTTCTGCGTCTTTGTATGAGCAAGGCATAAAATAAGAATGGACATTTCCTAGAAGAAATCAAAGATAATTTCCGGCCTTGCAGATATTCTAGTTGGAAATGGCAGTTAGACTACAATTTGAAAATAACAATGAAATTGGCGTATTTTCCAAGCTTACCAATGCATATTGTTTAGTTGCTATTGGGGGCTCAGAAAATTTCTATAGGCAAGTGTCATATGATAAGGAAAAATTGAAATGTTAGGCATTGGCTAGGTTGCTGCTAACTGGGAAAGTTGTTAGGCTAGGGTAAAGTGAATGAAACTCATGTATATATTGTGAAGTTCATATTATTGGTGTAAAAGAAAGTGAACATACCACTAGATGCCAATTTTATGATCTTTCTGAATATAATATTTACTTTTCTTGAAAATTCAGTTATAAGTCTCTTTTGGACCCTTCAAAATGATTATTTCTTTCTATATTTTAGTATAAACAGGGTTAAAACATTGGTATAAAATTCACTAGGCTATTTAATTATAAAATCCATTTTGTTAAAACTAGGCTATGTAATCCATAACCATTTATTTATCACAGAAGTTTGATTAAAAAATCAAATAAATGTATACTTTAGTTCCAAGTGTTCTATACTGGAAAATAATCCTAATCCTAAAAGTGCCTCCATTTCTAGTTGATCCTCCTCCATAGGGCAAACTAAAAATGTATAAAGAGGACTTGCTTACAGGTAACATTACCTATAGAGCAAAACATATTAGTCCATGAGCCCTGCAGGCAGCAGGGCAAGGCCTGTGTTCTATATTTATTTAATAAACCTCTTTTCTTTTTTGAGTTTTATCACTCTTTGTTGAATATAGAACACACTCTTTGGCAGCAGATAGCAAATATCCAGAGTCTAACCAAAAAAAACTATAAGGAATATAATGACAAGCAGAGTCAATTGTATTTGGGCCAGTTAATCTCCATAACTTTCTTCCCCATTTTAATCTAGATTGGCCAGCATTATATATTTTCAAATCCAAGCTGTGTCAGTTTATTTAAAAATAAAAATATATATAGAGCCAAGCAGTCACAAAGCCCATTGTATAGGTTTTGCTACCAGTAGGAAGAATCTCTCCAACATATTCTATTTGATTCTCAGGACCTTTTTCCTAAAAGAAGAAAGCTTTTAGCTAAGATGAGAGACCAAGGCTTGCAGCCTACTATAGCAGCACTACACTTTAAAAAACAGTTATTAAAGAGTTCTACAACCCTGATTTTCTTGGAGATTTTGGAGTTTCTAAACTATATTAAAGTTACCTTGTGATTCCATTACATTTTCAAATGAAAAAGTCAATGAAAATGAGCTACCTTATAATGTAGATCTGCTGTGCAGAAGAGAGCAAGAGTGAGTAGGAAGAGCTATATTGGTACCAGCCAGCCTTTAGGCCCTAAACTGCTGGGGACAGGTAGCTCAAGTACTCACAATTCCCACTAACCAACAGAAGGGAGGAGAAGATGACAAAGAAGGATATACCCTCATACAAATTCTGGAATTGGAACCTTGTGACAAAAGCATTTTTGGAGACCTTTTCTCCAATCAAAGAAGAGGTCATAACAGACAAGTGAAGTCCTTTGATCAAAGTATGACAAGAAGAAGAAAGAGAAAGAAAGACCTTAACCTTATGCATCCATCCATTTACATAGGTCAAACAGCATAGCCATACACAATCAACTGCAAAGAATAATCCATGGACAGGCAGTTGTGTTGTAAGTAAGTATAAGTTGTCATTTACCAAATGATAAAATCAATAAAAAGGACAAATAATTCAGAGGTGACAACCCAACACAAGGGCTCATCAGGAGAATATACACTTGCCTATAGGGTTTTGGCACTTTAAATTCCCTACCCAAGCAAGTGGCATGCCTACCATAAATTCCCTATGGTATCTGTGTGCTAGGTATCACCCCCAAAATATATGCCTACAAAAAAACAAATGTAAATCAACTTGTGAATCAAAAAATATTTCAGGTAGGAACTAGTAAGCTAGCTTCAAGCAAACACAATGAAACACAATAAATTTAACATAAAAATGAAGCCTTTAAGTGCAGTTTGTTGAGGTGGCTGTTGTGGAACCCCTTTTTGCTGGTGTGCAGACCCTGGTTGTCTTCTGGCCAATTAAACAGATAATCCAGTGATGATGTTTGTTGCCAGAACATGAAACTTCAATGTCTCAACTACTTGTGGATTCAATTCTAATAATATTAGATGCTAAATTTAAAAGTTCTTCAGGAAAGGATACTCTAATCCATCAAATGAGGCTTCCTAAGGGATAGTGCCAACTCTCTGAGGGTTTGTTGGTAAGGAATATATTTTTTTGACTTTTTGTTATGTTGACAACTACACCTGTAATTGTAAATGCAGTGTCTAGCATTGCATTGTAGTGTCTATAAATGCAGTGTCTAGCAAAGAAGATTGCAAGTAGCCATTGCTGACAGTTGATAGTGTCTAGTTGGTATACATCTGATCTAAACTGTCAATGCCAAATGTGTTTAAAACTTTAACATTTGTACATCTGCTAGTAAGCTGAGTGTTTGATTATTGTTGCAAGAGTTGCTTGTGCATGACTATGGAAATTCAACTTGTCATCTACCAGGACACCAAGCTCTCTCTCTCAGCATGGCTGCTGAAAATGGCTTTGAAAGACCCATCACTACAATTTGTATGGTACTGAGTGTGCAGGTTTTTCTTCCCAAGGTGGAGAGTCTTGTATTTTGTTGCATTGAATTCAAAGCTTCCAAATATTAGTCCAGTGAGTGAATGCATCAAGGTCCAGTTGTGTTGACTCAATATTTTGTGCTGGGTCTGCACAACCAACAAGTTTTGAGTCATCAGCATAGAGGCTGAGCAATATCTGGCCTAAATATTAAGGTTGGCACTAGGCTCACAACCTATTACCAACAAAAATCAAGGATCACAGTTCATATTTGAAAAACTTTCTGAAATCCAACAAAAAAAAATACTTTCCTAGAAATAACTTCTCAAGTGTTATCATTGAATATGGATTTACACTTTAATTGTTTATGAATATGATACAATATTGATATTTTTGATACAGTATCAATACATTTGATACAATATTATTACTTTTGATACCAAATCAATACTCAAGTATGATATTGATACTTTTAATATGAAGTTCCTTTGTTCACAATATTCCCTTGAGAATTGAAAGATATAATCAGATGACTTCAAACTTTTAATGTATAGCCCATTAAAATATTACTTAGGGTGCAACAGAATTGATGAAAACACAAAAAATAAGGAGATATTCCTTTATCTCACAAATTTGGGGAAAATATCTAGGGTTTAAATTTAAGTATATAGTGTGTAATAAAATTCTAGATAAGGGGCCTTTTCTTATCTTGTAAAGTAATTGTGGAAGCTGGACCAGTAAATTTATACATAGCCTTTATAATTTAGTTAGGAATAAATTGAATGCATCACTTGGTGGTTTTGTTATGCTGTTTCCATATTCAATATAGTCACTTCTTGGGCAAATTCCAGTTTGACCCTTAAAGGGGCTCAAAGAAGTCTATTATAACTACAATTTCAAAAACATGCTTATAAGAAAAGCTGTCTATTCTTATGAGAAAAATTGCAGTCTGTACCTTATTCATTTATGGCAATTCTTGTTTATTGTTATTATTATTATTAGTCACACTAGTAAAATATTATTTTGATGACAAATTTGCAAGGATTTTCAAAAAGAACTTACAACCCCTAAAAAATAGTGTCATAGCAAAACAACAAGCTCCCTCTTGTTGAAAACCTCCAATTATGTATAATTAGTTTCAACTAATTTTTTAACTTTACATTATAGTCTAAAAACTATAGACAAGGTGGTAAGTTAAATTCATAGGGCCCCATCAAGGGCTCAGAATTGTGTTTGGCCCAGAAGCAATTATTGAATTTGAGAAGAGCAAAAAAAGTATCAAGTAATGTATTCACTTTCTTCCTAGGTAAATTGTGTAGATAAGTATAAATTAACTGGTGAATGAAACTCCTTAACTAAAACCGTCATGTTAGACTTAGGTGAAAAGGACCTACAAGGTGGCACTATATTTGATGGACTCTTTTGAAGGAAACATTGTAATAACCAAAGAGTAAGCCTAGTGCTATTCACTTCTCCAATCAGTACTTTCAAATACAAAGTGTCTTCAAGCTTGTCTTATATACATTATCTTGTCTTGTATCTACCTTCAAACTTATTGGCTTAACACTAGCTTTCCTGATGTTAATCTGAAAAATATAACAACAAATACTCATCCAGCAACTTGTTAAGTGACACACTATGGACAACTAGGAAAATAACAACATTAATCATGCATACTCTGCTATAAACATAATGTATTTATGAATCCCCTAAGGACTGTCATATTTCAAATTACTCTCCCTTTATGTTCACTGCATTACCATAAATTGCAGTCAAAGGATTTTTTTTCTTGTGATGCTCTGGAGTTATTGATTGAAGTTGATTCCATTGTTTGTTTAGTGATCAGATGTGGTTTCATAATCAGTAGCTTCCCAGTTGTGTTTACACTCCCTCAAGGAGCACTCAGCATCCACCCTCTGTATAAAAATGTGAACAGATTCAGCAGTGACTGTCTCTTCAGAGAGTTTATTCTAATTGTTGACAATTCTTGTGGAAAGGAATTGATTGTAGACTCTGATTAGGGTAGACTGCTTAACAAGTTGCAGCTGATAACCTCTGGTTCTTGAATTAGGACTGACAATAGGAAGTTATGCTAGGAGCATGTTGGCCTTCATTAACCTATAGGTTAGGTTGACATAATCTCTATTTCTCCTGTATACAAGTAATGGGGGTTTAAGCTTAAATAGTCTTGCAGGGTAAGAAAGTTCCTGCATGCAGGATATCATTTTGATGTCATCCTGTCTTCCAAAACTTGTATATCCTTTTTTTAAATTCATGGGGGCTAGAGACAATCCAATTTCCAGCTTGGGTCAAACTAGTTCTTTATACAGAAGACTAATGACTTCAGAATTTCAAATATTTTATTCATTTGTATAAAAATTGAATTTTTGTTTTCAATTGATGTCACTTATCTTTGATTATCCTTTTTTTTTCAGGGTTAGTATATGTTTCTGACAACTAATCCAGGCCATTTTCAGTTAGTTATCTCATAACCTTTGATATCAATTATGACCTTAAAAACCCCTGCTTTTGTGTATTCATGTAGTTCATGTTATTAGCTTTTCTCTTGCACTAAAAAAGCATTGAAATATAATCACTGTCATCCAGAGCATTTTTTTTTTTTTTTTTTTTTTTTTTTTTTTTTTTTTTTTTTTATAGATAACATTGGGATTCCTGTTCAGCATAACTGAACATCCACCTGAACAAGAATTTCTTTTTGAATTTAGCTCCAGAATGTTACGGGGTGGTTTGTTAAATAATCCTTGAGTTTATTTTAAAGGGGGTTTTTCGTGGAGTTGCTTGGGACTTTTCTAAGTCTTAATAGTTTGATGTGGATATGGGAGCTAAATTATTAATAAAATAAAAAGGCTTCGTATAGAATCCCCGGTAACCTGGGAGACAGAACCATCTCGGTGTTGTTCGAGGTCTCTTGAAACAAATATAGATTCCCTTGGGACCGTGCCTGAAAGCTAGAGGATCTGTACCTGATGCCCTAATACATAGACAGAAGATGATTAAATACAATAAGGTTTATTTACTTACAATATACAACTATTGACAAAATAGCTTCAATGTCTTATTGCACTAAAAGGTGAACATGAGAAAATTGATCTAATGCATTCGAATCCTTCCATAAAACTACTATTTGCCCTTCTGTTGGACTCATATATCCAACGCGCGCACTTGCCGGACAGGCTTGGTGATCTGCGGAAGTTGACCTCCACTACTATTGGTAATATTTAATCATGTGACTAGTCACGCATCCAAAAGCTATTCTTTGGCAAGGATTTCTCTTTTGGTTTTGAGAAAAACCCATAGGTCAGAATAACTGGTTACTTTGTTAAGTAACATTTTTTTTATCTAAATGCATATAGTCTAATTGCGTTGGACTATGCAGACTGTTGAAAAACTCAGGGGTCAGAATAACTGGTTACTTGACTTGTTAAGTAACCTTTCACTTATCTAAATGCACGTAGTCTAATTGCGTTGGACCATGCAAATGCATGTAGTCTAATTTGTAGTTTTAATTGTAGTTTTATCTAAATGCATGTAGTTTAACTGCGTAGGATTATGCAGACTTGATAAATTTAGCAACTGTTAAATTCTAAATGATTTTATCCAAACCTTTTTCAAATTGAAATTTACTAAAGGGGTGTGACTGAGAAATTTAGTCCTGAATTTAAGAGTTCCTAGAAGAGTATGGATGAGAGATTCGGTCCTATATTTGAGGATTCCTAAGGGGATGTGAATGAGGGATTTGGTCCTGAATTTTATAAAGGGGGGGGGGCTGGTCTATATGTTACATATCCCCTTTCCCATTGTAGATTGATGTCCCCATCAATCAGTCTAATTTCTCTCTTTAAATATTGCATTTTATTCCTTATTGTTTATAAAAATTTTATTATAATTCCATAACCTTGTAAATGATGATTAAAATTTAAGAAATATTTTCCTACACCTTATATATATATGTCCTGTACCTAGCACTAAAAAAAATTATTTAAACACAACACTTGACATTAACTGTTATTACACTCGAATACCTGGTTCCAATTGTTCATTTTTACTTTATATCTTTTAACTGTTTTCCCTGTTAATCTGATTTTTAATTGATCCCAGGTATTTTAACAATAAGAATAAAAATACACGACGTAATATAATAAGATTTTCACTGGCACTTTTATTTACTTAAATTTATGATTCACTATTTGGCACTTTTTTCTTTTTAAATGTTCATCACTTATTAGTTCTGGATATTAGTTTCACACCAATCACAATTTTCGTGTCCTTGCCCTATATACTGATTGAACAAATATATTGTCATTTTCTAATTTATCACCATTTAGCAAAAGTAAAGATTTTGTTTTTACGCTTTTACAAAATGGGAAGCGCGGGACTCAGAATCACCTATCCCCAGCAGTTTAAGTACAAATGTACGGCCGGTACTACAGTTCTTCTGTCCTGCTCCCGCTCTCTTCTGCATTTAAGCGTTATCTTAATTGTCTTTTGCGTTATCTTAATTTAATTCAATAGACTGGAGTACTATTTAACACCTTACTTGTTAGTTGATTCCTAAGTTTAAAAAATTAGGACTTAGGATCTCCTGTTCTAAAACTTCATTAGGTGTGTGAGGGTTTCCATATTGAATTGGGTTCACTAATGGTGTATTGCGTGGGTACGTTGTCGTACCCGCTGGTTGGATGTTTCGTTTTCTCTAGTCTACATCGTATAGTCAGAAATGAAGGATGGGTGATAGTTTTCCGGTTGAATCAGACGTGTCTTGGGCATTCTTCGGTGGTTGATAAATCATGATAGGTGTTTTGTAGTCTTTGACCATGACGTTTGTTGGCCAATTTTTGTAGTATGCCAAATTCTGTAATAAAAATTTCCAAGCAGAATCATGTTGTTAACATATAAAATGGTACTAGTGATACGATAATATAAAGCATTATTTTAAATTGCATAATAATAGTACATAATTGCATAACAGTAATATTATATTTTTTTTTTCAAACATTCAAAGTGAAATCGAATGTACGATTTCTTAAAAGAAGTTTTAAATTCTAATAATTTTCAGGTACATTTGAAGTAACGTGAGGTATATTTGGTCATATAGCAACTGAAAATAGTTTTATTGGTACTACACTATTACTATATTATTATGATTACATGTAAATATAAGAACACGGCACTAAAGAGGGTTATATATATGTAAGATTATATAGAGGTCTTAATGTTTTAGATCATATTTTAATCAAAAAGAAATTGAACCTCCAATGCGTGATTAGTCGAAAAGTAATACATTTTGCATTATAGCCTTTCAATTATCACGCCTTGGAACGTTTTTTTTTTCCCCTTTCTTGAAATAGTTCAGCAAAATTACAAGAGATGACCTCTTAAATCTCTTGTACATAAAAAGATAGAACGAATTTTTTCGTTCTTGTTAGAGGTCTATATTTACATAAAGATTTTCTGCCAAGAGTATTTTTGATGTATATGCCAAAAAGTAATACAGTATGTTGTATCATAGCCTTCTAGCTGTTATACACCAACAATATTTCTACAGTAGGGAAAGGATGTTACGTACGGAGAAAGACCTCTTAATTTCCCCGGATTTTTACATCCTCCCTGTTAAAATGGCTTAAATATCATCAGGAGCAGTAGGGTTCAATTGATGCATCTCTTGTGCCTCAATTGCATCAGTGTTTATCCTTTTTCTCTTCAGTATTTTCCCATAGTTAATTGTTAGTAGCGCTCTTATTGTTAGTGAAATAAGAAATACCATGAATATTGTGATTATAATATTATACCATGAGTTTGGTGAGAACAAACCGTACTGGCTCTCCACGTATTTCAATCTTTGGTCTTCGTTAGTGAATAAGGGTATTTGCATATCTAACGCTTCCTTTATTTTTGTTAATTGCATTGTACCTTTGATCTTTTCTATTTTTGGCCATATGGATGTTTTAGATTCTTCATCATTTATATTCGGAATCGTGAAGGACAAGTTTATTCCTTGAAAATTTATTATTTTTGGGCTCATGACGTTAGTGCTGGTTGTGATTAGAGGTGTTTGGACGGTTGTTTCTTTAGTTACAAGTCTGCAACCTTGTTTGATTGTAATAGTCCCAACATCCTGTAATAATATTTCGGTTCGATAGCTGGGGTCAATTTTTTCTGTATTGTTATAACAGGATAGAGTTCCCACCGTCTTTTTAGGTACTGTAAATAACCATAAGTCGTTCCGTAAATTAATGAAAGTTTCTCTTTTGGTATTTCCTATTAAGGCTTCACAAGAATCAGGAATATTTTGTTGCTGCGATTCCTTTAGGAATAGATCTAGCATGCATGATCCTATCTTTACGTTATATATAGGTAATGTAAGTTGGCAGACCAAATTTTTAAATGACACGCATTCTTTTAATTCTTCGGTATTTGCTAACGCGTATTTTCTTCTATCTTGATCTATTAACATATATTCCGCTTCTGGGGTGATGCTCATGAAGGAGTTTGTCTCTTTAATGTTGATGGGAAATGTAGATATTTTGTATAGGTCGTATATGGATTGTTGATTAATCAAAGGAATTGTGACTACAGCAAATAGTTGCTCATTGATCTCGGTAATATGCACCTTTAGTTTTGTATAATATAAAAACAAGTTAGCTACTTCTGGTTCTACTGGTAAGTGGAGACCAAATGTTAAGTGAGTCTTTATTTCGTTTAGGATGTTCTTAAGATCCGAGGGATCCACTAAGTCGTAAGAAAGAGTACCTCCGGTTAGCTCAAATAACGCGAACTCAAATTTACTGACATCAGTAGCTAAGTTCAACAAAGACATAATAACAATGTCTAGTGACACCATTGTTAGGCTGGAATCAGAGATTACTCTGTCTACTTCATTTTTTAAATAGTTCATTGTGCTGACTGTTCTTGATATTTTTTTGGATATAGCCTCGATTTTGTCTTTTTGGTAATTGGCTATGCTTGCTTGTATTTTTTGGACATGTAGTGTTGTATTCATGGCTGTGTTGAGTCTTTTAACATTATCTCTTAGTATATTCAAATCTTCTTCGGTTGACAAACCGAATAGTCGGGAAGCAAGTTCTCCTACTATTGGGATTAGACTTGTTGATCGTTTATATTTACTTCTTCGGAAAAATACTTCGAATATACGTGTAGTGCTTTGTTTAAGTTTTTGTATTTCTGTATTGAATAGTTCAAATAACGCCTCTAACCTTTGTCTATATAAGATAAGGAATGCCTGATGAGTTGAGACTTTATGAGCATTCTCCATGGTTAATTCCGGGAGGGGTTCTAATTCATCCTTTGCTGGTTCGTCAGCCATGGCCAGTCGCGCGCAAGTTTTTTTACCATCTATTGTCCAACATTCTCTCCAGTGACCTTCATCTTGACATTTTTTGTCTCCATCCACACATCGTGTTCTTCCATAGTCTGTCTCGACAAAAGGGATTTGCCACCTAACTTGTATTCTTCCCTTTTTTGTAGAAGTCCATATCCAGCTAGTTGATTGCCATGGTTGCCTTACTGTTATTAAAATTTCATCGTTTTTAATTGGCATGAGTACACCAGGGATAGTGCTTGTAGTAATTTCTGATATTGAGGTATCTAACTCTATTGGTTGTGGGTCAGTCGTCGTGGGGTTTGACGAGGGGAATGTTTCTTCCACTTCTGTTATTGGGGTATGTTCAGTTTCGATTGTTGTTGGAGTAAAATCAGTTTCTGCTGTGGTTTCCTCGTTCTGAGTATCGTATTTCCAGAAAGTAGTCGTTTCGTATTTTCTTGCGGTGCTTTTGGGGATTTCCATTAATCCGCTCGTGCTTTCTTCGGTATAATAAGTAATACGTGGAACATGGGCGGTCGTGTTGGTTTTGGTAGCTTCCGTTGTGACGTTTATTATTCTACAGAAGTATTGACATTTAAACTTGTATTTTGGTTTGCTGGTACCATTAGTGGAATTCAATTCCACTTCAATATTTTCTATACCTCTTATTATCTCTGGTATTTTATTTGTTTGCGTTACGAGGTCAGATACAATACTTGTTGCTTGGGTTTCAATTGTAGCGGTTTGCTGTGTATATTGGGAAATACTGGTTATGTCTCTCGTTTCAACCTTCGTTGGTTTTATTTCAGATAATTCTATTTTTTCTTGTATTGGTCTGTTCTTAGCATTATTAATTTGTTTTGGTCCATTCCATAGTTCTTTGAAGAAATTCCATACTGTGGGCAATTCGTTCAATAACGCATATTGTCCATCGTAAAATTTTCTTTGTCTCAGTTGTGTTTTTTTTGGCTCAATTGTATTTTGGGTCTCTTTATCGACATCTGAGTTTTGGTCATCTTTAATTGACCTTCGTTTTCTTTTTTCAATGGTTTTTCCGAATCCTATAGCTTTATCGATTTCGGCCATTTTCGTATCAAAATCATCTACTATTCTTTTTGTTTTGACCTTGGGAGAGTTAGGGGATGTTTCTTTCTTTTCCTTATGATTGTTTTTGCTTGCTTGTAGTCCCTTGTCTGATTTTAAAAATTGAAAAATTGATTCTTTTAGGTCAAATGTATTTTTCTCCAGTCTTATAACTTGTTGGAACAATGTTTCAAATGGTTTAGGGTCTAGCTTCATAAAAATTTTCCAAGCGTTGTTACTAGTTAGAAGTGAATTTTCGTGTTTGAATATTATCCCATGCTTTACGACATCTTGTGTATGGGCACCTACACACATGGCCATCAAAAATGTTAAGATCATCATTCTTATCTGTAATCAATATTTAATCAATTATTTCTGACAAAGTACGACAGAAAGAAAAAATGGATTGCGTGACGCTGAGATTTATTAAGTATTAATGGAGTTTTTCAATATAGATTTAAGGGGCTAATACGCTATTGTCATTAAGATATAGTATGAAAAAAATCAATTTAAAAATATCAATAATTCTAAATTGGAGCTGAGAAAGGAAGTTATTTTTTTTTATAGAGTCAATTAACTTCAGTAGTTTGCGGTAACAAACTGTGATTAAGAGCGATTTGGCTCAATAGTAACGAAATTTTAATGTCTAATAGCAAATATTTTAGTAGTCTCGAGGGCAATTAATATATATATATTATCCGTGTACAGACCTTGGCATGGGTTAGGACAATTTGGCTGTAAGAAAAGACTTCTTGATATATACGTCGCCAAACAGTAGGTGTATATACTGCCTTGTTGGTTACAGGGCGGTAGGCAAAATTTTCAGATGCATAGTTGAGCAAAAAATAATTAAAGAATTTAATAGTATGTGTTTTTACAGCGAATAATGTTAGGCTAAAAAAAAATAGTTGTTGAATAAACCTTAATTTTTTGTTTAAATTGGGGATATGTAGTTTTCAGAATCATAATGGTCATATTACTATTAAACAAAGAAATGAAATAAAACCTTAAATGATAACAAGTTGTTAGCGATCTTGGTTGAAATTTCGTTTTGAGGTCTGGTAGAGGATTAACTTTTATTTCTGTTAGTTCTTCATTTCCATCTGTTAGCTAACATAAGGAATTAGGGCAAAGCGAGTAAACATTACCATATCAGTTCAAATAAAAATTATTATATATATTCCTTTTTTTTAATTTAATAAAATATGGGGTAGGGCAGTGGTAAATGCTATTAGGGTTATACTACTAGATAATTTAGTATTTTAGTTAAAAGTAGTATTCTTTTTTTCTTTTCTTTTTTAATATCAGATAAAAGTATGAAATAATTATTTGTTTATTATGGCCTAAATCTTAAGTTACTAATTTGTTATGGAGTAGAAATTTATTAGCCTATTTTGTTACAAAAAATTTTTGATTTATGGTTTAAATTTGAATTTAGTTTAAATCCAATTATAGATGTCTTGATATAGTCTAAAGCTTAAAATGAGGGTTTGTAATTATATAATAAGATTATAAGGCTTAGTAACTATATCTCAAAGATATAGATCACAGCTTTCCTGGTATGCACTTTGGGAGATAATTATAGCTATGCCAAACTGGCACGAATTTGAGAGGGTGTCTTATTGAGGTATAATAGTTTGACTTTCGATAAATTAAGTGTTCTTTCGTATTTAAACCCATTCTAGCTTAAAACTACCTGGCTTAGTTGTAAAAGAAGAACAACCTTTGACTTATGACTTAAATCGGTTTTAAATTTAGTAGTATCTTAGCCTAACTTAATTAATAAGTTGTAGGCTACTAGTCCTTTGTAGTACAAATCTATATTGTACTTATTTAAAATGAGTTAAACTTTAGGTTAAGATTTTGAAAAGTTTCACAACTTGTTTCCTTTTAATTTTTTTTTTTTTTTAAAGAATGATTGAATAAGAAAAAAAAATAAGCATTCTCTCATTATGCAGAAATACTCTCTTATCCCAATTATCTTGTCGTTAAAAAAAAACAACATTTTCTCATTATGCAGAAATACTCTCTTATTCCAATTATCTTGTCGTTTGAAGATGTGCCGTATAATTATGGCTTTTCGAAAAACCTTTAGATTTGATGTATTCACTACCTCAGGTAGATGTAAGTAGATTATAATTGAGGGTTTTATTACAGCACTTTGCATTTGGAATGAGACCCAGTCAAATTAAGAACAATGTTTTACTTTGTAAGTAGCAATATTTCAATAGAATGATGCGACTATTTTTGGTTCTTATAATAAATATAGTAGTTAACTTTAGTTAGCTACTAAATTAAAAGTTAAGTGTATAAGTTTCTTTTAAAAAGAAAGTTGTTTTCTTTTATCATTATATAAAAGTCTCGTTTTACAATACATTGTTCAGTTGTTTAGATGGGAAGACTATATTCTGTTATCTAAGCGAGATACATAAGTATACTTTGTGAACAAATGTTTATCAAATATAGTTATTGTGTTTTGATATGTTTTCAAAGCTTGTATTTTCAAAGCTTGACATTTGAAGTATTTTTCAAAGTTCGGACCGTGTCGTGAATCCATGTAGATCGCATAAGGTAAGAGATTGAATTTCGTTAAATGCCCTTGGGACATTTTTTGTTAAAATTATGCGAAGAAAAAAAATTTTTTTATTTTTTAAGTAGTAGGCTAAAGGTTAGTAGGCTAAGTGTTAAGTTTAGATTTTTCGTGTGTTATATGCTATTACACTTATTTATAATAGTTTGTAAAGTTCACAGGTCCGGCGATTTTGGTAATTTCTAAACATATTTATCTTACTATAAGTATATGAATTAAGTTAGTTATACGAAGGTTATATGTTTTTTTTTTTATGTTAGTTTTTGGTAAGCGTAATTTATTTTGAAGAATCATTACCTTATTGCCATATATTTCCTGTTTCGTTCTCCTTTCTGTTCCTGAAACGTTTTTACTTCATTTGATTTGATTTGATTTTTTTTTTTTTTACTTTTAGTTGCATTTGGGGGTGTTTTTGTTCAAACTCTACTTCTGCTATTATCTCGTAATAGTTTTCTTGGCTTTTGGGTCCGAAAATTGATAGTAATTGTATCCCGTTTACAAGTTCTCTTCCAAATTTCATGTTTTTAAAATTGGAAGTTAAGGAGGGGTGAAGTTTTCGTGCCTCTTTCCTTAGCTTTTTTACTTTTCTTAGGTCAACTAACGTTAAATGTGGCTTCCAGTTTTCTTGATTTACAATTCGTACTCCGCTTTTGGTAATTTCTTTCGAGACTTCTTCTATGATTGGATTTAGGCGCGTTTTAACTACCTCTTCGTTCTCTAATTTCGCATATATAATTTGCTCAAAGAAATCTCCGATGCCTTGAAAATCAAGATAAAGTTTTTCATTTATGAAATTTTGTCTATATTTTTCTATGGTCTTGACAAAAGCACTTTTTACATGTTCAATTTCAGTATTATTTTTCAGATGCAATACTTTTAACGTTAGATGGAAGGAGTTTTGTTTGATTAAGGCTTTTGTTAACTTAGGGTTTGTTTCAATTACGTGTTTTTGCATTAATGAAGCATTCATCCTTATCTGAGGGTTTTTAACTTGGATTGCGAGGAAGTAATTCGGCTGAGATTCCATTACTTCATATCTTTAGACCAGTCCAATTTCTAAAAAAAAATTAAATTGGGTTATATTAATAATTATTGGGTGGAGTTAGGCATGTTTTCATGGATAATTTCGTGGGATTAGTTGTTTGTTACTCAGAGGTTTAAAATTTTTGTAAAGTAGTAAGGTTGGGGATAACTTAAGGTTCCATTTAATGGCATGATATTTCTTTTTCAATTTTTGTTAGTTATAGGCAGGTTAGTAAGTTAATTGGCGGTTATCTTGGTACTGGTTTCTTCTAGAATCGCGTATGACGTGTTTATTAAGGTATTGGTTTCTATTCTCTGCCAACCAAATTTTTCATTTATTTTACACGGTTCTTCCTTGTCTACAAATTAGAAAAGTTACATAAGGGGGGAGGAAAAAATAAGGGTGGTAAAGGGTAAAAAGGGACCGTCTAGTTCATAATTTTCTGTTATTCTTAAAATTGGCCCACTATTGACCAGTAAATTGCACTGTGACTTTAAAAGGTAGGGGGTTTTAAATGTTAACTGGAAGTCCTTTTCGTTGATTCCAGGGCCGTTTTCCATGTACATTATGTATTTCTTTAGGAAAGTGGGAATATAGAGGCATTGCATGGAATAATTAATGTCCGTTTTTCTTAATATTTGCCGTATTTTCTTCCTGCATAGATCTTTTAGACTGAGTTCATCTGAGGTCGTGTGAATTATTTTATAAGTCAATTCCTTACGAAAGCATAGTGGGCTAGCTGTGTCTAGGAATTTCTCATACACAATGATGTCTTTATCTGGCAAAATTTTTGATCCAAAATTTTCATCATTCATGTAGAATTTTGTCGTTACATTTATTAACTCCATATACTGTTCATCATAAATATAATGGCTTGAATTTTTTACAATTATTGGGTCAAAATTAGTACTGTATCTCAAATAGTGCTCATATATTCCCAACAATATATTTTCATCTTCCACAATTTTGTAATTCACATTTAGTAGTAAGTCCAGAAACTTTAAGGGCCATATTATTTTGAAACCTGATTCTTGTTCTATATGCCAAAAATTTTCGCGTATTAAAGATGCTATTAAAGGATACGCAACGGGGGGCATCGCTCGGAGTAGGGCTGCGAAAGTGTATGCAGCATTCTTGTGCCTATAATCGTAATCTTTGCTCAATATTTCCAGTGAAAATGATCCGTATAATAGGATGATTATTCCGTGTATTAGGAGATCCTCGTTAAAAATAACGGGAACTTTCAATAATGAATATAAGGTATTATATTCCAAGTTCCTTACTGCATTAGTTATTGCAGATTCGAAGATTATTTCCCGTAGTTCATAGTCTATTACTGAGAGGTTTGGTAAACTTAGAGTTTTATTTGAAATCCAAAATTCTGGTCTCGCAAACATTAGGTCTTGGTTGGTTTCTAGGGTGTCGGTATTACTTAAGGTTCTTTGTCTCGGCATTTTCCTGGTTAGTATTAGTCACACGTATAAGCAGGCTAATTATCTAATGAGTAATTACCTTTTTCCGCCTTGAGTCCTTTTGGTGATTCGTCTAAAAAAAATTGTAGATTTTGTTTATTGTTTGAATTTTTTTGATTTTAATTTACCTTTATATGCGTCTTTTTTTGCTTCTACCGATTTTTTCTCTTTAAGAAAATGTTATTTCCCCTTACTGCGTAATTTTGGGACGTTGGATCATACATAAATTTGGCGTAATGTCGGATTTCATCTAAGGGGCGGTGAATTCCTTCGTACTTAATACAATTTTCATTTTCCTCGATTTTATAACAAATTTTCGGTGGTCTACATTTATCAATTAAAAGTAGGTCGGTTTGATTCGGACCCTTGCAAAACCAATAGCTTATATTAAATTTTTGTTGTAGTTTTCTTATTAATAGTTGAAGGCTTGTTAAGTTTTTTCCTTTCTTATTTTTATTTGAATATTTTATTTTTACTTCTCCTCTCGCGGGTCGATATTTAGGAGTATTCGCTAATTTTAAGCCAAATCTATATTTATGAGGTTCAAATTTTGTTAAATCGTAGTTGAGGTACCATGTTTCAGCATATACCTCTTTACCATTCTTATCCTGCACTAAAATCGCGGCCGCATATATAATGTTTTCCTTAGCATGGATAATTGAAATAAATTCTGTATCTATAATGGCTTTGGACATATTTTGGTGGTAAATGGGGTAGTTAATAATTTAAGAGGGATTCAATAACTTGGGGAAATCGGAAGCGAGACGACGTTTCTAATTTTGCAAGTTACAAATTAGAAACGTCAAGTAAAAAGTGGAGAAATACAATGTACATGGATTTTTACTCAAATTCGTTCAAAAACGGGCGAATATTCTATATAATGGGAAGCATTGGTTGGTACAGCCTTGGTTAAAGCAACGAAGGAACGGCAATCGGTAATTCGTACCGATACAGCGTACGAACCCGGACAAGGCTCGTACGCAGCATCCGCACCAACCACCGACTATTGGTTCTTGGGGAGTTTGGATTATAATTTCCACTTGTTCACTTTATCACTGGCTGTAACACTGAAGAAGTAGCTTTCAAGGGGTCCTCTCAAGTTGTATGCGGAAAAGCAAGCTGAAACACGCTAAGCTTTTCCACCACAACCCGCAAGGGCGTCCGTTGTCGTTTAATCTCAGGTTGTGTGTATAGTAGACTTTCTTGTAATTTCGAATGTAATTCTAGTTTCGAAATCTAAATCGTCTGTCTATGCGTAAGGTTTAGCAATATTAATAAGCTTTCTAATCAACGTTTTGTTACAGCTGAGTTATACTTGTGGTAAGATAGTTTACCAAAGCTACGGGTTATATTATTAGAGAAATTAAAGTTTTTAAGAATCATGAAGTGTCTCGCCTACTTATCTGGCGAAACGTTTAGTCGATGGGGCAGTTTTAATTTTAACCCTTAAGATAATCCTTAACTTAAAGGAATTATTTTAAGAAAAATGTTAATGAAGCAATTGCACTCATGCGGTTAATCTTAGCAAAAATGTGATTTTGAACTCACTTAGAATAATGAGCACTCTTTGAAGATAGGCCAATTTTTCACTTGGAGTCTTTCAGCTTTCCTGAAAGGTACTTTCTTTTAAGGATGTTTTATTACGGGATGGTTTCTTAGCGTAATTAATTGACAATTAGCAAAAAAAAATGATTATTTTATTATTATTATTTTTTTTCTTTATTTTATTTAGGACTGGTAGATTTTCATTTTTCTTTTATTAATAATCTAATTTATCTGGTTTTTTGATAACTCGGCCTGACCTTGTTGTTACCTTCTCTTCAGTAGACTCGGTTTTTTTCTTTGGCTTCGCTAGCGATATCAAGTCAAACTTTTTATATTGTTTTTTAAGAAATTTTTGACCTTTAATTTGTGCCTTTTTAGCCTGGGCAGTTGCACTCTGTGGTCTTGTTCCTTCCACATCTTTGGGCTCATTTGTGCCTGATTCACTCTCAGTATCTGAGGAACTAGTTGTAGATTTAGTATCTGGTTCTCTTGAAGTAGAAGTTTGAGATTTCGGTGTAGATCCAGCTCGACCTTCGTAAATTTCTTCACCTCGTGAAGTGGAGGGTTTATTGATTGACTCGTCCTGTTGATCTCTGTGCTCGGGAGAATTGAACGATTCTTGGGAGCTTTGGGAGGATTCAAATGTCTTCTTGGGGTGCCTCCACTGCTTGAAAGCCATGTCTTCCGGGGGGTGAGGAAGTGTTTGTATTAAGGTTTCCTTCCAAGATACCCAGTCCTTTGGTTTTGCCTTTGAGACGGTTATATCGTGATATTGTTGTTCATCTGTAGCTGGATTAGTATCAAGTGTACTTTGTCTAGTTTTAATTGGGTAATTAATAAGATCCATGGCCTCCCGCAATGTTTGTCGCTGCGGTTGGTAGACCTTTTCTGACTCTATGTCACCAGGGGTCTGTATAGCCTTATTTAATTCATCTTGTAACGAAAAGGGTCTGTCTATTGGTGTGACAGGGTTTACCAAATCATCGGGGAAACGTTTTGGTGGAAAAGGTGTCGAAATTCGATCCGGGAAAAATTGCGTTTGTGGAGAAATTGTATAGTCCAACTCTTCTGATTCTTCACTGGAAGAGGAATCGCTTTTCCTCCGTCTCCGCGTAACGGGGGTACTTTTTGGGGGGGTAACCATATTTGTCATGGTTAGAAATTCATTAAATTTTTCTTCGTCACTACTGTTTTCAAAATATCCTTGTTTGAAATTAAAAGGTTTAAGCTCACTTAATCTAGAGCGAGGTGGTTGATTTTCGTCCTCCGAGGTATTTGATGTTGAAGGTTGAGGGGTCCATGTTTCTGTGAATTTTGCCCTCTTTATACGACTAACGTGGGTTTTATAGACTTTTCCTGTTTTTGGTTTTAATAGTTTAAATGTAACGTTATTATCATACTTTTTAATTATTCTTAACGGTCCTAGGTACCGGTCCGAAAGTTTCTTGCCGTCCGATTTGTTTTCGTTCTTTAAGTAAACGCAATCTCCTACTTGGAAATCGAGTTTACCTTTGACATTAGGAATATTTTTTGCTTCTTGCTTTCTGTTTGATCTTTCTATTTCTTGTTTTACAAGCTTATAAGTTTTCCTCATTCTATTGATAAATTCTTGTTTATAATCTTGAGAATCATTATAAAATTGTCGTGACTCTATAATTTCATTATAAGGGATTCTAAAGTCTCGTCCGAATAATATATAAAATGGGTTATCGCGAATGACCTGGGAGTAAGCTGTATTTATTACATTTGTTAAATAAGGTAAGGTATCATGCCAATCCCTGCGATTTTCTTTCGTGTAAATACTTAAAATATTAGAAAATAGTTTGTGTCTGTTCTCGATTTTCCCATTGGCCTGTGGATGATAAGGGGTCGATACCAATTTATTTATTTGAAGGAAAGACATTAAATCCTTGGTTACTTTCGCTACAAAATTAGGGCCGTTATCGCTTAATACTGTATTGGGGATACCGAAATTAAGGAATATTTTAGCGAGAGCTTTCGACGTTGTATAGGCGCTTTGATTTTTTAATGGTTTAGCAAAAGTGAAACCAGAAAAATGATCAATCACTGACAGTACACAGGTATGTCCTTCATTAGAAGTGGGTAATCCTCCACTTGTACCATATAAATCAAAAGAGACTATGTCAAATGGAAACCGGGCCGTAGGCGTTGTTCCTATCGTTGGATTCGGGTAGACTTGGGGATTTTTTCTTAAATTACAGGTTTCACAATTATTAACATAATTCTTTAACTTTGTTAAGGCTGAAGTAACGAAAAAGTATTGTTTTAATTTATGGAATGTCTTATCTAATCCCAAGTGACCTCCTACTTCAGAATGAAAGAATTCAAAAGCGGGTTTTTCCAAAATTTGGGGTAAAACTGGTATAACGGAAGTTTGATTTCTTTTATTAGTATCGGTCATTATCCTACATAGTATTTTTTCGTCGAAATCATAATAATAGTTATCAATTTCTTTTTTAAAAGATTTCATTTCATCAGGTAACTCTTTATCATATAAGAAATATTCTATTAGAGCAGCAAAAGTATTATCTTTCTTTTGATATATTTTTATAGAATTCAAGGAAAGTGGGCTGTCTTTCTGTTCCTTCTCAACCGAATTATTCTCAGCCGATTTCATTTTTAAACCTTTCTTTCTTGGAACGTACTTTGCTTTTATCGTGTTGACATCTTCATTTTCATTTTCTACTGGGGTATTATCTGGAAATCTACTTAGATAATCACATGGGGCATTTTGTTTTCCCTTAAGATGTTCAAATTCATAATCTAAGTCTTGGATTTTCAAAATCCATCTCGCGAGTATTCCCGTTGGCTTTTTGAAAGTTTGCAAATATTGCAGGCTTTTGTGGTCCGAACGCAGTTTAAATTTTCTGCCTACCAAATAATGTCTGAACTTGTCCAAATGGTGGATAATCGACAATAATTCAAGCTGTGTAGCAGAATAATTACTTTCTCCAGCAGTCAGGGTGCGAGAAGCGTACGCTATCACTCTTTCTTCCCCATTTATTATTTGGGAGAGGATCGCCCCAATTCCCTTGTTTGAGGCATCCGTTGTAACAACGAATTGTCCTGTTTGGAAGTCAGGTAGCGATAAAATAGGTTCTGAGGTTAGAGCCTTTTTTAAATGATCTATTGCATTTTGAGCTGTATTAGACCACACAATTTTTTGTGGGTTGCCTCTCGTGAGGTCCGTTAAAGGTTTTGCAACTTGTGCGTAATTTCTTATAAATTTTCGGAAATAACTCATTAATCCTAAGATTCCTCGTAATTGTTTAATTGTTTGGGGGGGCTTTATATTTTTAACGGATTTTATTTTTTCAGGGTCTGGGGAAATTTGTCCTTGCGTTACAACTACTCCTAAAAATTTTAGTTTTGTTTGAAAAAGATTTACTTTTTCTGGTCTACATTTTAAATTGCCTTAAATTCTCTAAATTTCCCAAACACTTTTGCTAGTGTCTCTAAATGGTCCTCCGCGTCTTTGTCCATAGCTATGACGTCATCAACAAAATGAATTATGTTATTTAGGCCTCTTAGTAAATGAAGGAGGGGTCTACACAATGCACTCGAACTAGTTTTTAGTCCAAATGGTACTCTTAAGTATTCATAAGAACCACATTCTGAAGTTGAAAAAGCTGTTTTAAAAACATCACCCTCAGCTATTTTTACTTGATGATATCCTTGTGTCAAATCTAGGGAAGTAAATATTTTATTTTTATTTGATATCGAGTCTAGAATTTCGTCTATTCTAGGTAGGGGAAATTTGTCACTTACTACTTGTTTATTTAAAGCTCTATAATCTACCACTAGTCTAAGATCATTATTCTTTTTCGGGACTAAAATAACGGGGGCAGAGTATGGGCTTATGCTTGGCCTTATGATTTGATTTTTTTCGAGTTCATGTATTTTGTTTATTAGCCATTCCTTATGTTTATAAGGAATTCTGTATGGTTGTTTTGCGACTGGTGGTCCCGTGGTTTGTATTGCGTGTTCATAAAATGGGATAAGTCCTATGTCATCTTCAGATGTCGAAAAGACATCTTTATATTTCCATAATAAGTCGCATAATTTTTGTTTTAATGACACGTCGGTTATGTGACTTAGTTCGAATTTCTCAAGGAATTGAGATCGCGTCAGTGGATATTCTCTGTCAACGTAAACATTAATATTATTCACGTAGTTTTTTTCCAAATTTTTCCAATTATTAATGTCGGATTCCGATACTACCTGTATCTCTACTAAACATGTACCTTTACTTAGGGTAATTAGGTCGTTTTCGTGGGTGTTCGTTACCCAAATGTAACCTTCTCCCTTTTCGTAATTTATAATTTGTTCTTCACACACTAAATATTTCGGGAGATCTTCCCAAGGCGATGCTACCCAAATTTCATTTTTATCATTAACTGGTTCTAACAATTGTGATATTTGGATCCTCTGCATTGATTTAGGGGGAATTTTTGTTTTACGCACTACAAATCCATAATATTTTTCGTGATTTTCTTCTTTTATTGAATTTAGAAGATTCTCCGCTGGTTTTTCTCCTGGAGTTTCTATTTTTTCAAGTTTTTTCCATAGATAACAAATTTCTTGAATTTGTTTGCTTCTATATTCTCTCATGTTACCTATATTTTCCCTTACTTTGTTTGCTTGTATGTTATTTATCATTGATATGGTGTCCATCGGGTAGATAAACTTTGAATTTGCTACATCTAATAATATTTTATTTGATTTTAAAAAATTTGCGCCTATTACTGCTTCGTATGGAAAATTCTTACAAACTATAAATCGAGTATAGAAATTTCTGTTATCCTTGCGCAAGGCTAGATACACAGTGCCTTTCACATCCAGGTCGTGTCCGGTTACACTTGATAAATTGGGACAGATATTGCTCATTCGTCGTTTAATATAGTTTGGTAATTTATTAAACACGGATGTATTTATCACATTTACGGTTGCTCCTGAATCTATAAGGGCTGAGAAATAAATATTCCCTGCGTTGAAATTTTCAAATACTGGTAACATCTTATTATTATTTGCACTTAAAAATGGTATTATTACTGGGGGGGACCTATAAATTATTTTGCCACCAAATTTTGGTCCTACGAATTTTGGGGGCTTATATCGTTTCCCTGGGATTCCCAGATGTTAGATGTAGAATTTTCATTTGTTCTGTTTTGGGTTCCTTGGTTATTACTTGAGATGGAGCTATTATATGGCTGCCGTCGGCTGATGTAATTTTCTCTTGTATTTCTGTTCCAACTATTACTGGGTTGATTTGTTCTTCCACGATACCCTCCTCGATATTGATATGCATTGCGTTGAAAATTTCGACTTTGGGTGGGATAATTACCTCCTGTTACAAAGGTGTTTCCTCGATCACCTCTTGGGGCGTACCCACTATAGTTTGTCCCCCTGGACAAACGGTTACCCGTTCCCCTAATGTTTGGTCGATTATTATTGTTTGCAAAACAATTTCTTGCGATGTGTCCTAATCGGTTACATGTGTAGCACCTTAATGGTTCACTGTTAGTTTGTGCCCTTAATTGATTATTGGGGGCAAAACGTACTTGTCTTGGTGGTGTGGTGGTTCGAATTTGATTTCGAACAGGTTTGGGCGATGATTGTCGGGAGAAAAATCGCGGAGAGGAATCCCTTGATCTTACAGGGGCTTTGCTTTCTACAGCATTTATTGACATTTTTTGATGCTGCAGGACAATCGAATCAATTTCTACGGCTCTTTCTATTTCCTGAACTGCTAGTTCTAGGTTATCAATATTTTTAGCTATCAAAAGGCGGTATAACTTTGGGTTTAGTCCCTGCTTAAATGCATTTAGTATGATTTTTTCATATAATTCCCCTTCTCCTGGACCGTATCGCGCTTCTGTTGCGATTCTAACCTTATGCAAGTACTCACGAACGTTTTGGGTCTGTTCGAAAGTAACTAGGCCATGTTTTAGTTTATTCAATGAACTTGTGTCAATGAATCTTTTCTGGAAGGCCTGTTGCAATAATTCTATTGAGTTAATGGTTGAGGTTGCTTCTGTACCTATCGAGTTTTCGATTTGTTTTAGAAATGTTAGCGCCTGTCCTTTCAGTCTTAAAAGTAACATATTTTTTAATACTTTTAGGTCAATTTTTGTCATTTCCACAAATTGCCCTAAATGGATGTTGAATTGATCAACGTCCGTATCTCCTTCATATTCTGGTAATGATTTTGCAATTTCTACCGAAGTTGCAATAATTTGTTGCGCTTTTAATATTTCATCTTGTTCTTGTTCCATATTTATTGTATTTTTTTTTTTAAATATGCGGTTTAAAATAATCTTAAATTTTTTTTTTTTTTTTTTTTTAATTTTATTACTGTTTTATTTTATTTTCTTAAAGATTTTGATATTTTTGAATGGGGTATACCTATATATAAAAAAAAAATGCAAAAATAGAAATAAAATCGCACTGCACCTAAAAATTCAAAAAGCTAGGTAAAATTGCACTGCACTCAAAAATCAAAAAAATAAAATGTAAGTAATCATACTTGTCTATGTTAGTGGGCATTAATTGTAGGTAATTTCAGTTCCTTTTTCTGCTTTCTTTACCCGACCGCGCCATATGTTACGGGGTGGTTTGTTAAATAATCCTTGAGTTTATTTTAAAGGGGGTTTTTCGTGGAGTTGCTTGGGACTTTTCTAAGTCTTAATAGTTTGATGTGGATATGGGAGCTAAATTATTAATAAAATAAAAAGGCTTCGTATAGAATCCCCGGTAACCTGGGAGACAGAACCATCTCGGTGTTGTTCGAGGTCTCTTGAAACAAATATAGATTCCCTTGGGACCGTGCCTGAAAGCTAGAGGAACTGTACCTGATGCCCTAATACATAGACAGAAGATGATTAAATACAATAAGGTTTATTTACTTACAATATACAACTTTTGACAAGATAGCTTCAATGTCTTATTGCACTAAAAGGTGAACATGAGAAATTGATCTAATGCATTCGAATCCTTCCATAAAACTAACTATTTGCCCTTGTGTTGGACTCATATATCCAACGCGCGCACTTGCCGGACAGGCTTGGTGACCTGCGGAAGTTGACCTCCACTACTATTGGTAATATTTAATCATGTGACTAGTCACGCATCCAAAAGCTATTCTTTGGCAAGGATTTCTCTTTTGGTTTTGAGAAAAACCCATAGGTCAGAATAACTGGTTACTTTGTTAAGTAACATTTTTTTATCTAAATGCACATAGTCTAATTGCGTTGGACTATGCAGACTGTTGAAAAACTCAGGGGTCAGAATAACTGGTTACTTGACTTGTTAAGTAACCTTTCACTTATCTAAATGCACGTAGTCTAATTGCGTTGGACCATGCAAATGCATGTAGTCTAATTTGTAGTTTTAATTGTAGTTTTATCTAAATGCATGTAGTCTAATTGCGTAGGATTATGCAGACTTGATAAATTTAGCAACTGTTAAATTCTAAATGATTTTATCCAAACCTTTTTCAAATTGAAATTTACTAAAGGGGTGTGACTGAGAAATTTAGTCCTGAATTTAAGAGTTCCTAGAAGAGTATGGATGAGAGATTTGGTCCTATATTTGAGGATTCCTAAGGGGATGTGAATGAGGGATTTGGTCCTGAATTTTATAAAGGGGGGGGGGGCTGGTCTATATGTTACAAGAACACTGCAGAGCAACCCAAGTCTATAATCAACTAGGACAAAATTTAACTATTGTGAAGATGCTCTTCTGCAGGGGGTGAATCTCCAGCATTCCTATTGAATGGGGAGGCAAGAGGGGCTCATATTTGGATAGTCAAGGGGTATTGGCTGTATAATATTTTTTCTCCAGATTATTTGAGGGACAACTGCCCCCCCCCCAAACAACGTCCCTGCACTTCTGTGAGAATGAGGAGAGAACTAGGCAGAAAAAGGTAACATATTCCAGTTGCCGTGGATCAATGTAAACTTATAAATGACCTATGGACAAACTAGGATGTGGGAAGTGATATCCATCTTCCTTTGTTACCTCCTCCCACCTCTCAAGGAGCTGCTTGAATGACTCATGCAGTTATTGCTATATGATGGAAGCTTGCAGGAATTGATCTACTACTAAAATAGAAATGCACAAAGTTTTGTTTTCCAAGCTATGCAACTGACTTAATTCAGGGAGAATTGCCAGTTTGGCTAAGAATATGATGTGTTTTCTGGAAACCCAACATCCAAGTGTTTACTTGGCTGTTAATTACTCTACAAGTGATTTGTTCTGCCTGTTCAAAGTTATGAATGTCACTAAAATATATATGCTCCAAGTTGCAAGTTTGGTTTACTCCTGTGTTAATTCTTTAGCACCACTTGGACTAAGACAAATATGTTTCAAACGGCTTCAGAATATCACTCATACCCAACAATCTTATCTGAAAACAATTTACTCATATCAGAAATGCACCACAATGGTGCACTGTCATTACTACATGTTGGTGTAAAGGTATGGAACATGGTATGCCTAACAGGTATCAGGTATGCCTAACTATATAAAGGAATCAATTTTGCTAAGTTTGTTCCAAAAAAAATCTTTAAAAATATCTTATTGAGTAGATAAAGGTTGTTTGTTAGTTTTTCTGTTTAATGTTCTGTGAATAAGGCATATGGGAGAATTTTCTGAAGTGATTTATTTCCTTTCATATGTGGAATACTCTATTGCCCAAATATATTGAAGAATTGATTTTGCTAATCTTATTCTGAGAATAATATTTTAAAATATCGTATTGAGTAGATGAAAAAAAAATGCTTACATTTTTTTTGTTTAGTTTTTGTTTGTTGTTGGTTTAGTTTTTCTGCTGATTGATATTAGGAAAAGGATATTTTTGTTTGATGATTTTTTGTCAAATTCTTTGTTGATATTTTTATCAGTTGATTGATTTCTCAAATCCCCATATTGGTTGTTTTTGGCCTCTGGCATAATTGGCAGTATAGGAGTAATTGTATGTGTTATTTTTTATTTTGTCAATAAATCAGGTCAAATCAAGTCAAGTTTATTTGGCCTGTGGATCTTTTCCTAGGAGTATCATTGATCAAGGGTGATTAGAATATAACTTGTCAACAAGCCACTCACCATTACTATTACCACAAATTGAAGATAAAACTAACATCAGCTTCTGTGGATTAACTCAAGACTGTATTACCATATCAAAGGCCTTGGAAAAAATCCAGGAATAGCAAATTGCCTGGGTTCCTCTATTTCAACTAGATCTATGATAAGCCTAAGAAATCAGTTTGTATAGATTTTCCTAAGATTAAGCCTAAGAAATCAGTATATAGTTTGTATAGATTTTCTAGACCTGTAGCCATGCTGTGTGGACGACAGAATATTATCATGGAAAAAGTGCTTCAGAACTGAATTGCTAGCCACAATTTCATGAATTTTGATGAAGAGAAGGGTTTATTAAATTGCTGATAATTACTCGATTAATTACAATCCTTAGCTAGAAGAGAGAAGTGTGATGGCTACTTTCCAAAGAGTTCAGTAATGTGCTTGAAGTGAGGAATGCATGGATCATTCTTGCAGGGTGCTTAAATTGCAACTCATGTTCCTTTTTTTATGCAATACCTTAAATTCAGTATTTTTTCTAAGACCACCTTGTCTTTCTGTGATGAACAAATAAGAGTTCAAATCAAGATAAGTCCATTAATTAGACTCTGAAAATTGCACTCTAGATATTTTGACCACATATACAGCAATCATCAGCAGATATACTAAAGTATTAAAATTAAATCCAACATATTTAAACAGAGCAGAATAATTACTTCCAGTTAATGAACATATTTGTCAGAGAGATTTCATCATTCTATTCTGTATAAATATGTTTGCTTTAATTTTAATGCTTTAGTATATCTGCTGATGATGCTGTTTGTGTGTTCAAAATATCTAGACTTTTGTATCTCTTTTCACTGTCTAATTAATGGACTTATCCCTATTTGAATCTTTATTTGTTTTGTATTCTTGTGAGGTGCTAGAAATTGAAGCATAGAATATGTAACAAAAAATGAAGATAGGAAATGGAAAAGAAAATCTATGACTTGTGCATATGCACTAGGCCTAAAAATGAAAAAAAAAATATATTTAATGACCAGATTTTGGCTAAGTAATGGCCAAAAAAAGATTTTAACCTCTGTTGAATGCCCCCCTCTGAAGACCAAGACCTGAAATACAGCTGTGGTAACTTGGGCCAAGTTTGGGAGCACACATGCATAGTACTGATCAATAGCATATCTAGGATTTTGTTTTGGGGTTAATCATTTTTTTTTAGGGGGGAGGGTACAAAACAATTTAAAACTCATCAAAAATTGGTTTATATGTATTTTTGTTATATGTTTAAGTGCTGACCAAAAACCTGGGGGAAGGAGAGAATCAAACCTAGTAATCCACCTGGATACAGTCTTCTATCTGAATAAATTATATATATATATATATATATATATATATATATATATATATATATATATATATATATATATATATATATGAAAAAAACTTCGTTTTCTTAAAGAGTTAAAGAGGCTGCATCCCAAAGTCGAACCTTAAAACGTACAGGAATTAGGAGAGGCAGTAGGGGGGCTGCCGCCCCCCAAACCCCGCTTTTAAAGACTCTTTTGTACTGATTTTTTTGTTGTGGGGGGACTTCATTGTTACTAATTACTAGTTTCGGCGCAATGGTTCTCCTGTCCTCTTGTGTTTAATATTTTTCGAAGTTATTCCATTATTCATTCATTTCAATTTTTGTTAATTAAAAGAGGGCCTTTCCGAAGCCAAGAGCGGGGGGTTAGGGGGGCGGCAGCCCCCCACAACAAAAAACCTGTACTAAAGAGTCTTTAAAAGCGGGGGGTTTGGGGGACGGCAGCCCCCCTACTGCCTCTCCTAATTCCTGTACGTTTTAAGGTTCGACTTTGGGACGCAGCCTCTTTAACTCTTCAAGAAAACGAAGTTTTTTTCATATTATTTCTGTACGTTTTTCTACAATCCATGGTGGATGTAATTTAATAATAATTTTCCATGTTTATTTTCTCACTTTCTGTATCAATAAATTCAAACTGACAAAATCATCTAATTTTGATAATTTTAATAGTTTAGCAGCTTAATTAAAAATTTAGCAGCTAGTGGTTTTTACCCACCCGCCTCCGGTTTATGGGCCCAGCGCGCTTCCGCTGCGCCAAGCTGCTGTTATGCTTGTTATCAAACAAGTTATTGCAATAGAAAATTTCACCAACGGCTTCAATTAGGAAATCAATTTAAATGGTTCTTTTAACTTGCTTCCATCAAGCCTTACCCCCGCTTCAGTATAAATTCTTGTGAACATTCCAGTATGTAATTCTGATCACATGTTTCCATGTTTATTTTCTCCCTTTCTGTATCAATAAATTAAAACTGACAAAATTACCTAATTTTACAAATTTTAAAAAGTTAGCAACTAGCGGTTTCGATCCACCGACTTCTGGGTTATGGGCCCAGCACGCTTCCGCTTCGCCAAGCCGCTGTTACTGTAAGAATTTTTCAAACAAGTGATGTTATTACAAGAGAAAATTTTACCTTCAATGGGGAAATGGGTTTTTCTAAGCTAGAAAATCGGGGGGTTAATACTTTCCGACGAAACTTTCCAGGAAAATTACTCGGAGAATTCCGCGTTGAATGAGTCTTCGTACACCCAGATCCGATGTCGGCTGTGACCTGTAGGCGTGGCAGAAAACCAAAAAAAGGGTTTCTGTCATTTTTATCAAATAAAAATTTTACGGATTAAGACAGATATTTTTGAAGCTTTCAGTCAGTTTCACCATGTCGAGCTGATCATTTTGATGTACTTGATGTTGAAATTCGTAACTTTTAACAACAAAAAACTTAACATGGGCTCTTATAGGGAAATGGAGTTTTTCTAAGCTAGAAAATCGGGGGGTTAAGATTTTCCGACGAAACTTTCAAGCAAAATTACTCGGAGAATTCCGCGTCGAATGAGTCTTCGTACACCCAGATCCGATGTCGGCTGTGACCTGTAGGCGTGGCAGAAAAAAAAAGAATATGAACATTAAGTGGCTATGCGTGGTTTCTGGAAAACCGGGAAGGAGTTATCGGATCGAGCTGAAATTTCGCGGATAAGCTCCTGGGCCCAAGGGGACCTTAACTTGTGAATTTCAGCCCAATCGGACAACGTTAAAGGGGGGCTGGGGTTGGTGGGTCGAAACTTTTGGCCAGATTTTCCCCATGAAGGAAAAGTTGGAGGGGATGAAATTTGGCAGGTTTCTTAGTTGGAGCTCGGGCTACGAAATGCATCCCTCCCCATCCCTCTGCGACCACTGGAACCGAAGATCGCTTAACATTGTCGTGGTTCGCCTCTTTAAAGAGGCACGAGTGTGCCTCCTTGATAAAGTGAGTTAAAGACAAACTGCAATGTTTAAAAAAAGTAAATCTTGATTTTAAAGTAAGAAGGCGTTAAAGGACTAAAAACAAGTTAAACCAAGTGACACAAAATAGTGTCAAAAAAGAGACAGAGAAACAATAACAGAGAGCAAGCTAACAAAGCTCATAAACAAAAAATCTTAGAAAAAAACTTAGAACTTTAGGTGCACCAAAAAAAGCAGTTAAAATAAAAGAAGCAAGTTAAACCAAGAGCCAATTAAAAGGAATTAAAAAGAAAAAGAAGTGGAATTTCTTAGAGAAGATGCTAATTTTCTTATTGTTAAAAAATTTTTGCTTTAAAAGGGTGAAATTTTTAATGTCTCTCTTGTAAGGGCCAGGGTCAATGAGTAATTTGGAACAGTTGAGAAGACTAAGCTAGGAAATACCTTTTTTAGACATTGTGTGAGGTTTTGTCAGACAATTAAAAATTAAGTATTGTTTTGGGCCAAATATTGTATATTTTCTTGCATTTATTAAAAAACAACAGGGTAAAGATCTCCACACCCAATCTAGGTTGAAGATCCTCTATCTGTAGTGTTCCAAATTATATATTTAAAATTGATTGTTTTCTTTATAGTATATTTGAATCAGAACTTACTGAAGTAATTCCAGTTGTTCATACATCCATAGCTGGCTGTAGGATTATTGGGAGACTGACTGTTGGAAACAAACATGGTTTGATGGTTCCAAATACAACAACTGATCAGGAATTGCAACAACTGAGAAATTCACTCCCTGATGCAGTGAAAATTCACCGAGTTGAAGAGAGATTATCAGCCCTTGGGAATGTTGTGGCATGTAATGATTATGTTGCATTAGTTCATCCTGACTTAGATAGAGTAAGACTTTTGTTGAGTTTCAGCTCTTTCCTTTTTTATTTTTATTTTTTTCCTTTCATATCCTTTTCTTTCTCTTTTTTTCCTTTAATTATTTTTCTTTTTTCTGTTTCCATTAGCAACTTCTCCGCTTAATGACATTGTTATTTTTTTCATAAAGTGTTGTAAATATTTTCCTAAAGTTTAATTTTAAATTAAGTGATTATGTTGGATTATGTATGATTAGTATGTTGGATTATGTATGATTATGTTGGATTAATTAAGTTGGATTATGTTTTGCAGCCTTTTTTTCATTTTTTTTCTGTGCATAATAGATGATGCAAGCTAACTAGAAAATCTTGATAACTATTGACCAATCCCAATATTACACTAAATTTGTTAATAAAATTTCCACTTGAATAACTATTAAAAATAATAATCTGATTTGCAAAAAAACTGTCAATTTTAGTATTATTAACTATGATATAACTAAACTTGTTTTGTTTCAGCTTTTGTAAATTTTGACTTTAAAACTTGTTTTTTTTTTGTTTTTTTTTTTTTTTTCATTCAAATATTGTCTATTGAAAACATTCTCCGTGTTAGTTCTGAAAAATAAAAATTTGGAGAGGGGGTTGGAGATTTTTGTTGGTAGGGAGTCCATAAATTTATTAAGCCCTTCTCCATACTTTTTGCTGGGAGATCCCAGAATTTGCTAGTGTCCAGAAATAGGTCAACACATTTTTTTTTTTTTTTTTATTTCCTTGAGTCACTGACTTTTCTTGTACTTTTGTTACATAAGTTTGTGAGTAATTTTTCAACCACATCTGAATGTTCAATTACCTCCAAATTTTATCAGTATGTGCAGTTCCAATGATAGTGCAACAATGCAACATCAAAATTCCCTTTCTCTTGTATACTCCCCCTCACAGCCACCTTAACATATTTCAAAATATTATGCAGTGACTAAAATTAGGAAATCCTGATGGTTGAAAGTCTCGAATGTAAGTTGGAGGAGTTTAAAAAAGTGAGATGTTCAATTACCTCCAAATTTTTCAATATGTGCGCCTCCAATGACAGTGCAATAATGCAACATCAAAATTCCCCCTCTCTTGTATCTCCCCCTCATAGCCACCCTAACTTATTTCAAAAATCATATGGTGACTAAAATTAGGCCTGATGGTTGAAGTTTTGAGTGTAAGTTGGAGGAGTTTATAAAAGTAAGACTAGACGTGTTTAGGGGATAGATGCTCACATTTACAATGAATGTAAGGGGCAACATTAAAATTAAAACAAACAAAAATTGTTCTGTTTGTGAGGGGGGGGGGCTTCGTCAGTCTCTCGCTCTTCATGCTAAAGTTTTTTTTAGCACTTTAAAAAACTTCTTATTCTAATTGAATGGCCCTTGTGTATCAGGAGTTGCTCTTAAAGAATTGGACAACTAGTCAAACTTTAGCATAAAGAGCAAGGTATTGAAGATTTGGCAGTACCCCTCATAAACGGAGTAATTTATGTTCTTTTAAGTTTCATTGTTGCTCCTTATTTTCAGCTGAAGAAACTTGTTTTTTATTTGCTTTGTGATTGTTTTTCAGATAATGCTGGGAAACCAATCTCCCTCCATGAAAATCCCCCCTTCGAAAAACCTCTTCGTGGAAAGTTCCTCCCAGGTAAAATCCTCTGCTGGAAATGTCCCAGCAGACAATTCCATCCTTGCTGAAATTCAACTTTGGAAAATTTCCTGATGACAATTCTGCCTGGAAATTTCCCCCTTTATTATGAAAAAAAGACCTACTATTTTATTCTCTTTCTTGCCTTTTTTCAAATCATTTCGGAAATCCCCCTTTCCATGGAGAATTTCCCCTACCCCCACTAGAAAGTTTCTCCTGCAGAAAATTCCCCCCATGGTAAATTTCTCCTGCAGCTAGTGCCCTTTCCCCGTAAAGGAATCCTCCAGACAATACCAACACTACTGAGAATTTCCCATGGAACATCTTCACATATAAAATGTAGTCGCCTGGGAAAAAGCAAGACAAATAAAAAGAATTTCATATAGGAATTTTGGTAAATTCCCTCATTTCGAATTTCCCCTGGGACGTTGACTCCTACAGGCCTCGCTTTCCATGGAAAATCCCTCCCCCCAAAAAAAGAAACTCATGTTGTATCAAAAAAATTATTTATTGTATAAAATGTCCGTATGCTTCTCAGTAACAAATACTATGTGTAAACAACAGGCAAATTTCATAGCTTACAGGTCTTTTTCCAGAGGCTGGATGGAGGGCGGTCATTCCATCCCCAGGGGCATAATTATATGACCTTTCAATTGTGCTGTACAAACTGGCTATCACAAATTTTGATCGGATTACTTAGGGGGGAAAGGGCGTTGGAGGGAGGCTACTTGCCCTGTAATCTTTTCATTCACTCAAAAAGGGCGCTGCAGCTTTTAATTTCCGTTCGAGTGAGCACTGTCCAAATTTTCTAGGATCATTTATTTGAGAAAATCACCCCCAGGGGAAGAAAAACACAAGCAAATAAACAGATATCCATGATTTTTCTTCTGACAAAAATACAAAACTCCGTATTTTTGCAGGTGGGAGCTTGAAACCTCTACAATAGATACCTATGGTCAATATGATGGTGCAATTTCCGTTAAAATTACTTAACTTTTTGGGGTGTTTCCCTACTTTTTCGAAAATCAGGCAAATTTTTCTCAGGTTCGTAGATTTCGATGGGTTGCACTAAACTTAATGAATCTTATATATTCGGAATAAGCATAAAAAGCCAATTCTTTTGATGTATCCGTTGTTATCAAAATTCCGTTTTAGAGAGTTTTGGCTATTATTGGTCCAAATTGGTTCTTACTTACAGTTTGCTTCAACAATCATGTGCTGACTAAAATTAAGTCTGATGGTTGAAGTTTCGAGTGTAAGTTGGAGGAGTTTAAAAAAGTAAGACTAGACGTATTTAGGTGATAGATGCTTACATTCATAATGAATGTAAGGGGCAACATTAAAACTGAAACAAACATAAATTGTTCTGTTTGTGGGGGGGCTTCGTCAGTCTCTCGCTCTTTATGCTAAAGTTTTTTTTAGCACTTTAAAAAGCTTCTTATTCTAATTGAATGGTCCTTGTGTGTATCAGAAGTTGCTCTTAAAGAATTGGGCAACCAGTCAAACTTTAGCATAAAGAGCAAGAGTAAGGATCGTTTTTCAGATAATGCTGGGAAACTAAATCTCCCTCCATGAAAATCCCCCTTCGAGAAATCCCTTCGAGGAACGTTCCTCTCGTGTAAAACTCTATGCTGGAAATGTCCCAACAGACAATTCCATCCTTGCTGAAAATCAACTTTGGAAAATTTCCTGATTACAATTCTGCCTGGTAAATTCTCCTTTATTATAAAAAAGACCTAGTATTTTGTTCAATTTCTTGTCTTTTTTCAAATCATTCCGGAAATCTCCCTTTCTATGGAAATTCCCCCCCCCCCCCAAGAAAAAACTCATGTCATGTCAAAAAAAAATTATTGTATAAAATATCCGTATGCTTCTCAGTAACAGGCGCTATGTGTAAACAACAGACAAATTTCATAGCTTACAGGTCTTTTTCCAGAGGCTGGATGGAGGGGGATTCATGCCATTTCAGAGGCATGGTTATGTGACCTTTCAACTGTGCTATTCAAACTGGCTATCGCAAATTTTGATCGGATTACTTAGGGGGAAAGGGTGTTGAGGGGGAGGCTACTTGCCCTGTAATCTTTTAAGTCACTCAAAAAGGGCACTGCAGCTTTTAATTTCCGTTCGAGTGGGCATTGTCCCAATCTTCTAGGGTCATTTGTTTGAGAAAATCACCCCCAGTGGAAGAAAAACACAAACAAATAAACATGTATCCATGATTTTTCTTCTGACAAAAATACGAAATTCCGTATTTTTACAGATGGGAGCTTGAAACCTCTACAATAAATACCTATGCTCAATATGATGGTGCAATTTTCATTAAGATTACTTGACTTTTTGGGGTGTTGCCCTTCTTTTTCGAAAATCAGACAAATTTTTCTCAGATCTGTTGCTTTTGATGGGTCGTATTAAACTTAATGAATCTTATATATTCCGAATAAGCATAAAAAGCCAATTCTTTTGATGGATCTGTTATTATCAAAATTCCGTTTTAGAGAGTTTTGGCTACTATTGGTCCAAGTTGGTCCTTACTTACAGTTTGCTACCACGAACTGTTTGATCAAGTTGGTATTGAAGCATAAATAGGTAGAGCGAAATGCATAAAATAAATATTATTATACAAGACTTAATGGAGCAGCTGTTAGGATACTCGCCTGTGGTAACTTAGATTATAATCTTGTACAAGACAAATTGTTCATCTTAGAGGAAAAAAAGAAGAATTTTTGAGTTTTAGAGAAAACTAAAAATTTAAATGTAAAAAAAATGACTAGACAGTAGAAAATAATTTTTGTTACGAAAATCTATGAATACAATTAAAACAAAGGGCCCAAAGCGGATCAAACTTAACATAACTTGATCTTTTTAACTCGTTTTCCTCAGCTTTAGTCCAGGACTTTTAGGGTTTGACCCGGACAAAATTGCAATATAAACGAAAATGGTACCAAAATGATCAGAAAAAAATTCTGTACAACATACTAAAAGTCCCCATAAATCCGAGTGGGGCGAGTACCCGAAAAACAGGGGAAAAGGGGGAAATGCGGGGGAAAATGGGAAAAATGCCGAACATGCCCAGAAAATAGTTTAAAGTGAGTTTTCTGGGGTTTTCACATACGCTGATTACGAAATTGACATCTAAAATTCAGTATAGAAAAAGAGTACTACGGAAAACGGGGGAACAGGGGAAAGAGGGGAGAAAAGAGAAGAATACAGGGTAGGGGTAGAAAGCGGTTTGAAAGATATTTTCTGGGGTATTCCTATCTGGTGATTACGAAATTGAGAAATAAAATGATATAAAAAAATCGATTAACATAAAATGGGGAAATGGGGGGGGGGGAGGGGAAAAGGGAAATATACAGGGTTGGGTAGAAAGCATGTGGAAATGTGTTTTCTGGGGTTTTTCTATCTGCTGATCACGAAACTGACCCCTAAAATGAAGGAAAGAAAACGAGAACCATGAAAACCGAACAAAACTGGAGGAAACAACGGAAAAGGGGAAGGGAGGCCTGACTCCTGAGCCAGCTGCTAATGGCTAAAAAGTAGGCCTATGGACAAAATAACTCGCTTAAGTATCAAACTTGTACTTTCTTGAATCACAGACATTTCTTACAACCATTTGAATTACTAAACATAAAGAAAACAACCGCTTGGCAGTTATATATAAAATGGCTATTATATGTAAAATTTGCACTTTCGAAGGCAGTATAGTTGACTTGAAAAACACAGCATTGATATCACTAGTCGAGCTCCTCGTCTTCGACAATCTCGTTGTCCCTGTTCAAACAGTTGATACCCTGATATTCTCCGCACGCGAACGTACACGCTAATCCATTTTCTTGCAGCTGCATCGCGAGTTCTCGCAGCCTGTCTTACAGTTGCATCTCACGACACTCAAAAGAGTCTGAGGTGCGGGCAAGAAATGGGTCATCACAGGTGAGTATTTATGGTCTCTGAGGACCCAACCCCAGTCAGCCGGGTCGAGGTCAGCTGGTTCCCCTTTCCAACGGGATACCTGGAGGCGCACTCGCTGGGAGTGGAATGAAGCTGCAGCTTCGGTTGGCGGAAGCCTTTCAGGCTTAACAAACGCCGTAGTATTAGACGAAGAAACTTTTTCCAAGAAAATTCGATGTCGCAGCTTAGTGAGATCTTCGTTTGGTCGTGCTTTATACAAGCTGAGGAGAAGATATTCACCCGCTTTCACAATTTCATCTTTGGACGATGATTCATCCAGAAACACTTTGCATTTTTTTCTGAACACTTCGCTCTTCTTCAAAAGAGGTAGCACAGCTTGCTTTCCAAGTCCGAAAACTCGTGAGGTCGTGTCACATCCCAAGAGTGCGTGCCCTACCAGAAGCAGCCTGGATACTTCTCCCATTTTTTTGCACTTTTTTTTTGCAAGTTACTCCATAGAACATTGGTCAAAGCCCTACACAAAGCGAGGATGTTTTTCTTACAGCTATAAAGACTAGGCTAGAAGACCAGGAGATCCATTAATGGATTGTTGATTAATTAATTTAAATTGATTAAAAGAAGTACAGTAGAGTTTAGATTCAGGTGCATGCCAGCCATCACCATTAGTATCAAATTCGGGCGATTTTAATTTTGTAAATATACTGCAAACTCGCTCATTATGCAGTATTTTGGGGATAGATTGTGACATTTAGTTTCACGTTTAATGAGTCTGTGGATTTAAGGGATGGAACGTTTAATAGTTGTAATAATAAGCTGCTACCAGGGATCCCCAAATCAGCTTCTTCTATATACATAGTGTCAATGGGCTTATTTATTTATTTTTTATTTGTCAAAAAGCTTTAAAATTTTCAATTTAAAAGGCTTAAAGGCATGTTTTCTTGAAATGTATTAGTTTCTTTTGTTTTGTGAATGACTTTACCAGGTTTGGAATGTGCATATATGTTTTGAGCAACATATTATTGGTTTAATTTTGTAAATACACTACAAACTCGCCCACTATGCAGTATTTGGGGATAGATTGGGGAGATTTAGTTTCTCGTTTGATGAACCTGTGAATTTAAGGGATGGAATGTTTAGTAGTGGTGATAAATAAGCTGCTACCGGGGGTCCCCAAATCAGCTTCTTCTATACACATAATGTCAATGGGCTTTTTTTTATTTATTTATTTTTTTTAAATTATCAAGAAGCTTTAAAAATTTCAATTTAAAAAGCTTAAAGGTATGCTTTTTCTGGAAATGTATTGGTTTCTTTTTTTGTGTGACTTCGTCAGCTTTAGAATGTGCATATATGTTATACGTGTTATGTATATATATGTTTTAAGCAGAAATATTGCTTTAGTTATCATACTTGCGGCAAGAGGATTGGAATTCCCCAAGACTTTGGCCCAAGGGGTTCCAGAAGAAAATGAAAGGTATGAGGCTGTGCCTTTTCAGTAATTCAAGCCATCCCCCTATCGAGAAAGTAAGCTGACTTTCAATTTTAAGAAATTATTATAGAGAAAACTGAAAAAAACTTTCACATGGAAAGGAATCATGTGGCTCATTTTTTTGTCGTAGCCTATAAAGAGTCACTAAAGAAACAGGCAAAATATTAAGAATATTTTTCTGAGATGCTCTTGACAGTTTTATCAAACTGCCAAGAGCAGTAAGTCAAGCACAAATGTTATTATTAATGAGGCTGGACTAATAGCCGTTTCTTGTTTAAACCTTCTCTTTACGGCAATAATATCGGTGAGAAGTGAACCACAACGCACCCTAACCCGAAAATTCCAATGAAAATGCCACGAGCAAAAACTAGTGAAAGGGGCAACTCCATTACGAAGGATTGGAAGAATGGCATGAGAATGAAGTGCATGATTAAAAGCCTTATGAACACATTAAAGTATTTTCTATACTTTTCTATATATTTTTCTATATATTATTTTCTATACTATACTGTTCTATAAGTATATTAATATTAAAGTATTTTCTTGTATAGGAAACAGAAGAGATTATATCAGACACATTGAATGTAGAAGTATTTCGTCACACCCTGGCAGATACAGCACTTGTTGGTTCATATTGTGTTTTTAGTAACCAGGGAGGCATGGTTCATCCAAAGACATCTGTTGCTGTACAAGATGAGCTATCATCACTTCTTCAAGTACCTCTTGTTGTAAGCCTTTATGCTCATTTAAATTGTGAATTAGCAGTATAATTGCCCCCCCCCCTCTCCTAAAAGGAAAGATCAATAATTATATTTTGCATAATATAATTATAGGTTTTGTTCCCTGAGAGAAGATTTATTTCTCTCCATATTATATTACTCTCTATATTATATTCCTCTCCTATGTTATATTTTGCTGCAGTAAAAAACTCTTTTGACCTTTGAAAGCAAGATTAAGCTATAAGTGCATTGTCCACTTTTTTGCTTTTCGTCAATTATTTGTTAACAATCTTCTGGAGAAATCTTGACTTTTCCTGGTCTTGAAGTCTTGGTTACCATAAAATTCTGATTTTGTTTTAATAAAGCTTTTAGGCTTAGAAGATTGGTTGATTTCTTTTAGTTGTATAGGCTAGTGCTTAAGTTATGAATGAAAAATATTTTTGTTTGTTGTAATTCCTTTCATTCAAGATTTTTTTTTTCTTTTTGTCCAAAAATAGGAAATGGTTAACCATTTAGGACATAAATTAAATTTTTACATTTCATCTCAACAGTTCATGCTATACTAACAGATATTGCTTATAAACCTTTACACCGAGACCGTGTTTACTTCTCAGTAAAAAAAAACGATATCCGTAGCTCCTTGTGTATGATGAATGCTATTCCTACATGCCTAATTGTTTGGCAATGTGCCCGGGGCTTTATCCCAGCTGTCACAAGACTGAGACAGATTTCCGACCTGTTCAAAGTCGACAATTGTCGAGGTCCTATGCGCCATCAACGGCTCTGGATGATCTATATCTTTTTTCGTATCATGGTGGATTTCTAATTGACGGTATGGGGCCTGGGGTTTGATGTGAGTTGCCGCAAGCATGGGCAATAGGTTTGCTACTTGTACTTGTAAAAAAGCCTGGCAGTTGAAACATCGATGTATTGAACACCCTATCTCATATTAAGGGCTTCGGGGGCTTATTGTCCCTATTCCTGCGACGATTTTTGGTTTTGTGAAGGTTTTATTGAACATTTGGTCATCTAAATAGACACAGTTCAATACAAATCTTTTGAAATGACAATGTAAATGACACAGTACATACAAGCTGAAAAATACAAAGGCCCTGGGCTAGAGCTGCTGAGCAATAGTGAGTCACTAAATATATGAAGTAGGCCATAAATGAGTAACTAAGTGAGCAATAGTGAGCCACTAAACATATGCAGTGGGTCATAAACGAATAATTAAGTGAGCAGTAGTAAGCCACTAAATATAGGAAGTGGACCATAAATGAATAAGTAAGTAAGCAACTGTGAGCCACTAAATATATGAAGTGGGCCATAAATGAATAATTAAGTGAGCAATAGTGAGCCACTAAATATATGAAGTGGGCCATAAATGAATAACTAAGTGAGCAATAGTGAGCCACTAAATATATGAAGTGGGCCATAAATGAATAACAAGACGCAGAACTTAAGCAAAATCTTTTCAATAAATTTTTCTGCCATTTAGAATGTCATAGAAGAAACCCAGGTGTAGTTTCATGTCAGTAAATCAAATTTTATTTTGTATTAAGCTTGTTCAGCACATCATTTGTCTTCAATAGCTTATTTTTTTTTTTTTAATTGAACTAATAATTTTTAAATAATCCCTTTTATAGTCACTAGCCATAGAGCCTATCGGAACAACATACTTAGAAAAGACTTCAGTGTAAACTCTGTTGTAAGGGCTACAGAAAAAATAATTACCCCTTGTTTAAACAAAAAATTTTAAGTCAGTGTATCCCCCCCTCCGAAAAAAAAAATCTGAAACTGGGTTGTTACCAAACTATTTGTAAAATTTTTCACCTTTTAATGGAATATACCGACTTTATGCATCTACATCTTTCACATCTGCATCTTTTCTTTACGACACTACATCTACATCTTTTCTTTACGACACTACATCTACATCTTTCACATCTACAATGTGAAATACTCTGTTTCCTTCAGGTCCAAAAATGAAAAAAACTCATACACGCTTGTGATGATCGGTAAACAACTAACTGATTGTTAAAGTATGCCAAAAAAATACTGGCTTTAATTACTCGTTGTATTAACTCATGTGATTGGCAGTAAATATTAAAAAATACTTACTGATTATGTAAAGTAAGATTTATGATTCAAAGTTATTGCAAAAGGCCTTCTGGTTTTCATTCTATTGTTATGAGATAGGAAGTTTTCTAGCATTTGAAGGGGGCTTGAATAGGGATTAATTTTGAACACAAATATATTCAATTTAAAAAGAAATCAGAGCAAATGGATAATTTATCATATGATTGGAAAACCTGAAGAAGGATGATGGTGCAGAGAATCATTGTCAAAAGTGAGTGATTAACATTCAGATTAAGGCATTCAGATATTCAGATTATAATTTTGCCACTGGCAGGTGGAGCCAGTTTAGCTTTCCATCTGATATTCGTGACTAGGGTAAAGCTCTCAGTCTGTTATTTGCAATAAGACAAGAAGTTACTAGATTTGGAAAGTAAATTCAGGTCGCTAGCTCATGGATAATAATTTTAAGCTAAATTCAGATCATTATGCTGGTGATTCCGATTTGACTTTTTTTCGTTATTTTGTAACCATTAATTTCAACACTCGAATAGTGCTTTGGAAGCCTTGCAAAGTCGTAACTGAGAGCCAATTATGAACTCTAGTTTTTTAAGAAAAGCTTATTGCAACTTTTTAAGCCACAATCTTGTATCATGGACCACCATGAAGGTCCTCACACCCCTTAACGGGTTTTCCATAGAACAGCTCTATTTCTCATTCGGGTACTCCATGGACTAGTATGTCATCTTTTTCTTTATGTTGTCAATAATATGTTTTAAAATTGCTGATTTTATTTGCTTTTAAAAATGGTTGTTAGTAAAAGCCACAAGTTTTATTGTCTTGCTTTTAAAGTTGCTTTTAAAGTCTTGGGATCACAAACAATTTACCTGTTCCAAGGAACTTCCTGTATGTGTTCTTTTTTATATTAAGGCTGGTACAGTCAATAGAGGTTCAGATGTTATTGGAGCGGGACTGGTTGTTAACGACTGGACTGCATTTTGTGGCTTTGATACTACATCAACAGAGATATCCGTTATTGAATCCATCTTTCGATTAAATGAGGCCCAACCACAAGCCATTACTACGGAAATGAGGCAATCACTCATTGAAAGGTAAGTTGTTTTTTTTCCTCTCTTTTGTGCTATTATATAAACTGGTATTCAAATTCAGCAGACTCTTCAACGTAGTCTTTAGAGACTGTCGAGAATCTGGAAGCGCCTCGAGCTCTCTAATTAAGAGTTTAAAATCATTCCCAAGTGACTATCACTGTCTGACGGATTCACTAGCTGACTGACATACAGTCAGTCTATAAAGCTAAAAGTCTTAAGTCATTCCCTTCGACAGTCTATCATTCTCTACCTGACTGAGTGACTGACACATTCTCTAGCTTACCGGCAGGCAGTCAGTCTGTCGAACTAAAAGTGTAAAATCATTCCCTTCGACAGTCTATCTTTCTCTATCTGACTGAGGGATTGACAGACTCCCTAGCTGACTGACAGACATCCAGTCTGTCGGACTAAAAGTTTAAAATCATTCCCTTCCAAGTTTGTTATTCCCTACCTAACTGACTGACAGACAGTTAGTCTGTCAAACTAAAAGTTCAGTTACATTCCCTTCGAATGTATGATTCGACAGTACGACCTGAAAGTATTACCTAATCTCCGTAAAGATCTTTCTGTTATACCTGAAGCAGATAAAAACCTGGTTGTCATGGTTTCACAAGCCTAGTGAAACCTAGTTTCACTAGTTGTCATGGACATGCCAGACTAGGATAACCGAGTTCAGTCGTACTTAAATAACAAAGGAAATTATGCAATAGTAACATATGATCATACTAGTCAATTTGCTGATAAAATTACAAATGAATTAAAAACTCAAAAACAAAATGGTTGAATCACTCCAATATTATAAAATAGATTTTTTCCCCTGGGGTGGCATAAGGGCTCCCGTAGCATGTACAAAATCACCCGTTTCAAATATCGAAAAATGTCTATGCACAGCTTTCAAGCATTTGCTCCATTCCTAAAAATCAAATATTAGTAACTCCATAGATAGATTAGAAAAAATTACAAATACAAACATATTAGAAAACACTGTAGAAAGTAGCTTTGACATTGTTTCTATGTATACAAATATTGATTTCTCAAAATCTGAGCAATTACTTAACAAACAACTCAACAAGCTTATCATTTAATCAAAGATTTGGCAACAGGGATACATTGCCATGTCTTAATGACCTTGGTTAAACTTGTCATTTAATCGAAGATTTGGCATCAGGGATACATTGCCATGTCCTAATGACCTTGGTTAAACTTGTCATCTAATCGAAGATTTGGCAACAGGGATACATTGCCATGTCCTAATGACCTTGGTTAAACTTGTCATCTAATCGAAGATTTGGCAACAGGGATACATTGCCATGTCTTAATGACCTTGGTTAAACTTGTCATCTAATCGAAGATTTGGCAACAGGGATATATTGCCACGTCTTAATGACCTTGGTTAAGCTTTGTAACAAGTATTTGATGTCCTTCCAGTTCCATAATCCTATCAGCAAACAAAGGGCCTGCCAATTGGTGCACATGTATCGGATTTACTGGCGAATTTCTATGTGGACAATTGGACTTTAGATTCATGTTTTTTTTTTAAACACATCTACTGGGGACTTTACATGTATGATTTAATATTCCTTGGAGCTATGGGGAGATAAACTTAGGGGCTTTTTAGATCACATTAAGAAATCTGATAGAAATTTTGAGCTTTCTCTAGAAACTGAAATTTCAAGTAAGATACCGTTTTTTAAACGTTATATTTTAACCGTTTAAAATACCGTTTAAAAAAACGGTAAGTTACCGTTCTTAGAGCGGTAAAACAGTAAAATTGCCATTTTTAATCATTCGCGGCGGTGATTAACTAGATTTTACTATTTACAGAAAATTTACATAAAGGAAGAGATACCTTCATTTTAAATCTAATTCCCCTTTACAAGTTAAAGGGTTATAACTTCTCTCGTGGACTGTGTCCTAAACATTTGCTCGTAGTCTTATGTCCACAGCTGATAATTTATCAGAGATATAATTTTTGAAAACGGTTTCCCCTTTCTGTTTCTCAATCATACAATAGCGTAGGCCAAAAATACATTCTCTAAAAATCAAAGATCCTCTATCATGGGAGCTTCTAATAAACGTCCAAATTTGACCCACCTTCCTTATACACCAAAAATTCCTATGAAATTAAAAAAATGTTTATGCACAAAATAATATACTGTATTAAAGGTAATCAACCGAGTAGAAGTGTCCCAATTCTTGCAAAGGTATCATTAATAATAAATATAATAATAAATAAAACAATATAATAATATAATAATAATAGGTAAAGTATAATAATAATAAATAAAATATAATAATAAATTATAATAAATGTAAGCCGTCGTGAAATCATAAGCAAAAGCAGCTCAAATCTAGTCAAATATTCCCAGGTTAAAGTCGAATCAAGTCGATGAAGTCGAATCACCTCAAATCAGGACAAGAACGCAGAGCTTTTGGGCACGCTTTAAGTGCCTGAGAATTCACCTCTAACGGCGCAAAGTCTTTTATATCTCCCTTCGTTCCAGTATGGTTACCCTCGAGAAAAAGAGAACAAAAATTTACTTACGTTTATAGTTTTTTGTACTAAATTTCTTAAAAACTTTTGTCCCCTATGTGACGAAAAAGAAATATTGAAGATCTTCTGTCAAGGGGAGCTTCTAATAAATGTACTATGAAATTAAAAAAAAAAGTTTATGCACAAAATGATATACTGTATCAAATGTAATCAACCGAATAGAAGTGTCCCAATTCTTGCAAAGGTATCATTAATATATTTGTTAATTAATATTATCAATTAATTGATTATTAATTATCAAATATTATCAATTCATTATTAATTAATTAATAATTTATTTATTAATAATATTAATTATGTTAATTAATTAATATAATTAATATTATAATTTATTAATTATATTAGTATTATCATTAATAAATGTAAGCCGTCGTGACAAATCAGTACAAGAACGCAGAGCTTTTGGACACACTCTAAGTGCCTGAGAATTCACCTCTAATGGCGCAAAGTCTTTTATATCTCCTTTCCTTCCAGTATGGTCACCTTCGAGAAAAAGAGAACAAAAATATACTTACGTTTATATTTTTTTTTTTTTATTATTAGTAATTTTAATTGCTTAGTAATTTTGTCGCTTTCTAAGTAATTTTTTCTCTTTCTAAGTAATTTATTTCCCTTTTTAAGTAATTACTTCCTCTTTTACTTTCTCTTTTTAGGTAATCTTTTCTTTTTCCAAGTAATCTTTCTCTTTCTCAGTAATTACTTTCTCTTTTTAAGTAATTTTGTCGCTTTCTAAGTAATTTTTTCTCTTTCTAAGTAATTTATTTCCCTTTTTAAGTAATTACTTCCTCTTTTACTTTCTCTTTTTAGGTAATCTTTTCTTTTTCCAAGTAATCTTTCTCTTTCTCAGTAATTACTTTCTCTTTTTAAGTAATTTTGTCGCTTTCTAAGTAATTTTTTCTCTTTCTAAGTAATTTATTTCCCTTTTTAAGTAATTACTTCCTCTTTCAAAGTAATTACTTTCTCTTTTTAGGTAATCTTTTCTTTTTCCAAGTAATCTTTCTCTTTCTCAGTAATTACTTTCTCTTTTTAAGTAATTTTGTCGCTTTCTAAGTAATTTTTTCTCTTTCTAAGTAATTTATTTCCCTTTTTAAGTAATTACTTCCTCTTTTACTTTCTCTTTTTAGGTAATCTTTTCTTTTTCCAAGTAATCTTTCTCTTTCTCAGTAATTACTTTCTCTTTTTAAGTAATTTTGTCGCTTTCTAAGTAATTTTTTCTCTTTCTAAGTAATTTATTTCCCTTTTTAAGTAATTACTTCCTCTTTCAAAGTAATTACTTTCTCTTTTTAGGTAATCTTTTCTTTTTCCAAGTAATCTTTCTCTTTCTCAGTAATTACTTTCTCTTTTTAAGTAATTTTGTCGCTTTCTAAGTAATTTTTTCTCTTTCTAAGTAATTTATTTCCCTTTTTAAGTAATTACTTCCTCTTTCAAAGTAATTTCTTTCTCTTTTTCAGCATATCATAAAATGATTGAAGATGAACTGTGGTGCTTCTTATATATCTTGTAATCATTTATAAATATATAATTCTTTTCGCCATGTCTTGTCGCTGAAAATAAACGCTGCATGCTGGGTCTAATCAGTGGATTGGGGTCTAAATCGATCCAGGGGTCTAAATCGATCCTGGGTCTAATCGATCCAGGATTGCGTCGAGGGACTGCTTTGAATTTAATGCCTGATGGAATCGGAAGTAAGTAAAGCCGCGCCCAAGGCAGGGGCAGTCAAAACCCACCTTGGCCCGCCTCTGTTTCTAATTAAGGTTGTTACTTTAGCAGAATCTGTAATTGCCCCCCCCCCTAAGGATAAAAGATTCAATTAATGTTCTATAGCCAATTTTTCTCTCTCCCTACCTGTCTCTTCCCCCTATCTCTTTTTCTCTCCCTTCTTTCCCTCCTTCTCCTCTCTCTCCACGTTTTGACGGTTTCGTAAGAAAAATATAGAAAGTAGAATAGCAAGAAAATTTACTTAATTCAAGATCGTTCCATGGCCCTTGGAATATAATTAAGCTTGGCGAGGAGGGGGAGGGGAGAGAACCGGTGGGCCATGCTGGAAGAACTTCCAAGCCAATATGTGTTTATAATGCGGAAATTTCTGTTGTAACTTAGTAGTTATTACATAAATATAAAACCCTTTTTGATTTTAAACGGCTTAATTCTATATTTACCAGTGAAAATAAGCTTTAATAATAATGTAACGAGATTTATGCATTTTTTTTTCAAAGGTTAATTTGAACAATCACTTGAAACAAAGAAGGTTTTGACCTTATTTATCTACCAATTACCTAGGAGCAAATCTAAATGTCCAAATCCATGCAGTTATCCTTAATAAATCAATAATAACCATTAATTATCATTAATATTAATCTGAAAAAAAGCAATCACAATCACTAAAAACAAAACACATGTGGAAGCTGTTGCAACATTGTTTATACATCTAACTTAAAAATAGTGTTGTATTAACTGCCAATCGCCTGGAGCAAAATTTTTCATGAAAACCAACCATTAATTATCATTGATATATCATTAATAATATTATCATTAATAATCGCTGAAAATTATAAGCAAAGCACCTTAAATCTAATGAAATATTCTCAAGTGGTTATTAGGGCTCCTCGGGGGAATGCCCCCCCTCCTAAAAAAGTTTTGACGCATTACATTCCTTAAGCGGCAAGGTGGAGTGTCTTTAAAATTCCTTTTAGGATCCTTGAAAATAATAATTTTTTCTTACATCTAAAATTTTTGGATATAAAAATGGGTTACAACATTTGTTTCAAACTTACTATGTCATTATAAATCCATTTTGTAAAAGTTCTATAGTTCACAAACATTGATTTGTCAAGATTAAGTTGAATAAAAAATTCAAAACAAATCCGCCATGTTTTCTTCTTATTCTGTTTTCTTATTATTTCTTATGTTTTCTTATTATTCTTATTCTGTTAAAACTGCCTCTTAAAAACTGCCGTTTCATCTATATGTCGAAAAATATCAAAGCCGATAGAAAAAACATGGCGGATGGAAAATAGAGGAAATGTTTCGAATTTTTATCAAACTTAATTGTGACAATTCAATGCTTGCGGATTATATAACTTTTTCTTTTTGTCACAATTCTTTAAGAAAGACTGCTTAAACACAAGGTATGTTGAATTTTAATAAGAAGTATTTTTAAAGAACCTTCACAATTTAGCGTAAAGGCTGTGGGTTGAGGAAGGGGCAGCCTCCCTCCTATATACGAATCATTTCTGTTCGATTTGGTCCAGTTTTCCAAAATTAACCAAGTCAAAAGTCGCCGGCTTTTATGGAAGAAGCTGAAGGTGTTTAATTGCAACTATCTGTAACAGTGATTTTGATCTGCGTGGCTGGTAAAGCTGTTTGGCCATCTGTGATTGTTAAATTCATTGACGGTCTGGAATTGCGGAAGAAAAATATAGGATTTACTCAATCAAGTGTCAATTTAAAGTGAAGCTCTGAATAGATTGGGGCGATGAAGGAGGGTGCGAATTGTGTTGGCTTCAGGTGACCCTGTGTTGTAATTAATTGTAGCAATATTTGTTGTAGCTTTTAGTAGCTGTAGTAGCAACATTTGCTACTGTTGTATGTTGTTATTTGCTACTGTTGTTAATATTTGCTGTTGTAGCTGTTAGTAGTAATATTTGCTGTTGTAGCTGTTAGTAGCAATATTTGCTACTGTTGTATGTTGTTATTTGCTACTGTTGTTAACATTTGCAATATTTGCTGTTGCAGCTGTTAGTAGCAATATTTGCTGTTGTAGCTGTTAGCAATATTTGCTGTTGCAGCTGTTAGTAGCAATATTTGCTGTTGTAGCTGTTAGTAGCAATATTTGCTGTTGTAGCTGTTAGTAGCAATATTTGCTACTGTTGTATGTTGTTATTTGCTACTGTTGTTAACATTTGCAATATTTGCTGTTGTAGCTGTTAGTAGCAATATTTGCTGTTGTAGCTGTTAGTAGCAATATTTGCTACTGTTGTAGCTGTTAGTAGCAATATTTGCTGTTGTAGCTGTTAGTAGCAATATTTGCTGCTGTTGTATGTTGTTATTTGCTACTGTTGTTAACATTTGCAATATTTGCTGTTGTAGCTGTTAGTAGCAATATTTGCTGTTGTAGCTGTTAGTAGCAATATTTGCTGTTGCAGCTGTTAGTAGCAATATTTGCTGTTGTAGCTGTTAGTAGCAATATTTGCTGTTGTAGCTGTTAATAGCAATATTTGCTACTGTTGTATGTTGTTATTTGCTACTGTTGTTAATATTTGCTGTTGTAGCTGTTAGTAGCAATATTTGCTGTTGTAGCTGTTAGTAGCAATATTTGCTACTGTTGTATGTTGTTATTTGCTACTGTTGTTAACATTTGCAATGTTTGCTGTTGTAGCTGTTAGTAGCAATATTTGCTGTTGTAGCTGTTAGTAGCAATATTTGCTACTGCTGTATGTTGTTATTTGCTACTGTTGTTAACATTTTCAATATTTGCTGTTTTAGCTGTTAGTAGCAATATTTGCTACTGTTATGTTGTTATTTGCTACTGTTGTTAACATTTTCAATGTTTGCTGTTGTAGCTGTTAGTAGCAATATTTGCTGTTGTAGCTGTTAGTAGCAATATTTGCTACTGTTGTATGTTGTTATCTGCTACTGTTGTTAACATTTGCAATATTTGCTGGTGTAGCTGTTAGTAGCAATATTTGCTGTTGTAGCTGTTAGTAGCAATATTTGCTACTGTTGTATGTTGTTATCTGCTACTGTTGTTAACATTTGCAATATTTGCTGGTGTAGCTGTTAGTTGCAATATTTGCTGTTGTAGCTGTTAGTAGCAATATTTGCTACTGTTGTATGTTGTTATTTGCTACTGTTGTTAACATTTGCAATATTTGCTGTTGTAGCTGTTAGTAGCAATATTTGCTGTAGCTTTGATATCAATTTTTCGTTTTAGCATCTTTGATGTGAGAAAAAAGACTTCGTTGTAAAAACAAATGGCCTATAAACAGTAAAACACCTTAAACATTTGTTTTGTTTAAAATTTACTTCATCTAACGTAACGCCTTTTGTTTTACTGCAACCAAAAACTTTGTTTGAATCTTATATGTTTCTTATTGCCCTGCATGGAAAGTCGTATAAATCTTTACAGGGAAAAGCTTACCAGATTTCTCCAAGAAGCGATGAGGATGTCTACATTTTTTTCAGATGGTTGTCACTTTTTTTCTGATTCTTATATTAGTTTGAGACAGGTAACGGCTGATCTGCCCATTCCCTTTGCAGTTTTTCTTTTGCTGCTAAATTGTTTACTGGCTGGTAAAGCTGCTTGGCCATCTGTGATTGTTAAATTCATTGACGGACTGGAATTGCGGAAGAAAAATATAGGACTTACTCAATTTCAGAAGATGTTCAACCATATTAAAATGGTGGCCAATCGCAGCGTAATGTAAAGGCGTAGCATTGTTATGGCCAATAGCGTCTATTTCGGTGCCATGCCAGATAAATAACTGACATATATCAAGGCTGTCATGGTAAACAGTATAGTGACTACCATATCTGTCAAAGCAATTAGGCTCCGTTCTGAGAACTTTCCGTAATTTTTTGGGGGAGCGTCATCCCCAAAGACATAGTTATTGGAACTTTCAACTATGCTGAACAAAATAGATATCTTAAAAGTCTAACCGGATGTCTTTGGGCAAAAAAAGGGACGTGGATGGTGGGCTGTTGCTCTTCAACAACGTTTGACTCTTAGATGGGGCACTAGAACTTTCAATCGAATTAGTCTCCAAATTTTATATGACAACTTCCATGCGAAGTTCCTTGGGGGAAAAAGAATACGCAGAGCCAACTTCACTCTTTACTTTGTATACTTTTCACTTGCAATACTTTTTACTTTGCAATTTTTCACGGAGCCAAGGCATCCTGCCCGCGTTCTTAGATTATTTTATTTCTTAATGATTCAGCCCTATATTCTCCATTGCTCTTCGGTGTGGGTTGGAACATTCCCACCTGTGATTGACCATATATGGATTCTTCAGAAAAAAAAACGACTTGATTGCTGTACGGGAAAGGATCGCATAATTCAATGCATCAACTGTATATAGAGCTCCTAAGCTTTGGAACAAACTTAGTAAGGATACTTACTAAGGTACTGTTAACCAGTTTAAATCTGATTTACGTGTGGAGTTGCTCGGTAGGTATGCTTTCGAAACAGATTAAATTTTCAGTGGGTTATTTTTCTATATTTTTAATGTGTTGTTTTGGGGCTTTATATTGTAGTGTTTCGTTGTTAGTTTTCATGTTGGTTTTAGTAAATGGTCTCATGCTCCAAGGTCTTTTCCTTTTTTTTATTTTAGCACATCCTCGCAAGCTCCGATTTTGTTGTTCTATTATATAAAAATGACTATTTTCATTAAAATTGTTCTACTACTACTACTCGATATTCAAAAGAAAAACTTTACCTGCCACTGGACTTCCAGATTTTACACCCTTTTATTCATGCAGAGGTCTACTGCCAATTTCCCCTTCTTTTTAAAATTTTTCCCTTCTCAAAGAAGGGAAAATTCATGCTAGATGTTTATTGCCAAGCTGCTTTGGGATTAAATAAAAGAATTTAATGTCTTAATTTAATTATTTTATTCCGCTCTGGCATATTTTCTCAGAAGTACTTTCACAGTCTCCGAAAACTCTCCGGCCTCCCCAAAAGAAGTTTGGGTTCTCCGAGAATTAACATTAATAAAAATAACAAGTTGTATTGTGCGTTAGCGCTCGTGAGAAAGCACCGTTTTTCCGAAATTAATAAAACAAGCTAGTGTACACGCTGTAAAAACGACCTTAAGTCCAAAACGGCGGTACTGATCTCCATTTCATGGCCCTTCAGCTAGGAAGCCTTATAAGGGTTGAAGGCCAGCCAATCTATGCTTTCACACACCCGTTCTGTTTAGCTTCCCCAGATTTTTCCAGGTAGCCATTTAAATCGACTCAGGCTGGGCTTACAGTCATGCCGTTGACCCCCTATTCCAAACCAAATAACCAGCAACACCAGGCCTCAAACCCCTGTCATTACGGGCACAGGATTTTAAGTCTAGCATTTTAATCACTCGGCTATAAATTGTCCTGTTGTATTTTAATGTTTATCAAAGAATGATTTAGCTAAAAATGATTTAATTGATTAAATTAAGTATACGATTTAATTAATTATGATTTGATTAATTAATCAAATAATAACGGTGTAATTAATTAAAATGATATAATTGAATAAATCAATTATGACTTAATTAATTAATTTTGACTTGATTAATTAATAAAATAATAATGATTTAATTAAAAGTCTGTTTAAATTCAAAATTCAGAGTTGGACAGCGAGATGGCTTGATTGCTACATGGCTTAATCAAGAACTGGCTATAGACATAAACTGGTTTTGACAAATATTCGAGGATTATATTTTAACGATATGTTTGACCACAGAAAGTAATTCGCAAAAAAATCCGCTCGATACCCCAAACTTAGGGAAAAATTCAAGCAAACTAATCAAATCTCCGTCAGAACCACCCCAGTGAATTAAATGTGCCGTGGACCCACAAGTTCCGCATTTCAACCCTCTGTAACAAAAAAAAAGAAAAATAAATTGCCACTTTTCTTTTTTTTTCTCTTTACAAGAAAACTAGATATACAATAACTAATTAACGAAATAATTAACAGTTTATTCAGTAAATATATAATAGCCAAATAAATAATCAAACATTATCAGATGAACACTCGGATTTTTTTTTTTTCTCTTGCCCATTCCACTTCCACAAATCGAAAATAAAATAGTGTACTTCTAAGATGTCGCATTCTGGCCCTGAAAAAAAAAACGATCTGGAAATAAAGCCATTTGAAATTTCGGGTAAACAACCGCGGTATATCACCCCTTCAGGGAGCCCTAAAGGATTAATTTTTATTGTGTTCTAAGGTTTCTTTTTTTTTTGCTCCTTTAGTGATTTTTCTCACGATGCTAGTGATCAAATTATTGACCTAGTGACAACTCTGGTTTTAATACATTTTAAGTACCGAAAAAGGTAACAAACAACTTTACTAATAATTAGGTTTTCACGTGCTGACAAAAAATAATTGAATTTCTCTAACAATTCAAAACGTTGCCGGAGACATTCATTGATGGATTTTAAACAGCAAATTAAAAAAAAAAATCACAGAATAAAAATGAAATTCAAATTTGTTAACTATTTAATTTAACTAATTTAATAAATTATAAATATAATAAATAAATTACAATAAATAATAATATAAATATAATATAATAATATAAATAATAAATAAATTATAATAAATATATAACGAATTAATAAATAATTTAATAAATAACAGCGAACAGCTATTGCGCTTTACAATTTTGTATTGTATTTTTATACCAGTTTTGAAGTCTGTATTTATCATATTGAAATCTTAGTTTACGTATGCCAATTTTGAAATTATCCGGCTTAAATTAGATGTTTCTGCGAGCGTTTTTTTTTTTTTTTTTTTTTTTTCTAACAATTACATTCCCACAAGCTTATAGAAAACCGGTGATAACAGCAGTAAAGGTGAATAATGAATATTTTAAGAAATGGTCAAGATTTTTTTTTTAGAGCAGTCTTTAACTCACTGAGTACTATTCAGAAATATGTTTATTTTTATTTTGTTTAATTATTCTTTTTATTCCTCTAATTATTCTTAGTTGTTTTTTTTAAGGATCATTGCCTTGAATTTCAAAATTGTAAACAACTACCAGCAAACCCTTTAAGACGAACATAAAAAAGGCTAAGCTTTGAGGATAAATCCCCCCCCCCTCATCCAGCCGTAAAATTCATGGTCTCCTTCCCCAAGAAAAAAAGTTGACCAAATCCTCCCCCCCCCCCCTCTGTGAAGCAAAAAGGGGTAAACTTATCAAAACAACACGTAAAATCCCTCGAAATTAATTGGACTTTACTTGCTGCATAAAGAGAAAGACTGGCTTCAGATACCCATTCTACACACGACTGTTTAAGAACTGAGAGTTTTTACGGACAAAGTCAGTTATTGATTCATATTATAAGATGATTTCCATCTGAAACTTGGTAAAATTTATTTTTAGTTTCCAAATTGGAAATCTAGTTTAACTTCACTAAATTTAAATATATTAAATTCACAGACGCTTTTATTCAAAACTAATGACCTGTTAGAAAACAATTTGATTGTTTTCAATCATTTTGATTGAAAAATGAGAAAAAAAATCTTATTTTTTCTAATTTCTAACCTAAAATTACTAATTAGTAGCATAGACAGACTAAAACGGTTCTATATATTTCACAGCTTATTTAGCAATAATTATTCATTGCAAACTAAACAGATTTCTTCAAAATTACCGATGTCTATTCTATAAGCTACATTAAGGCTATACATTTCTCAATTTGTGAATTAAATAAACCAAAGTTTGTAAATCAAACCAAAAATAAACCAAATTGGAAATCATAAAAGAAAAATCTGCTCAAAGTAAAGATCAAATTTGCTAAAAGCTATTTCATAAATTATAGTTTTTTTTCCAAATTATTGGGGGATAGTACAACTGGCCCCTCTTCACTAAATTCAAAATGTTAAATTCACAAACGCTTTCACTCAAAACTAATGACCTATTAGAAACTTTTTTTTCATTTTTCCTAATTTCTAACTTAAAATTTCTAATTATTAGCATAGACAAGCTACTAAGATTGTTCTATATATTTCACAGCTTATTTGGTAACAATTATTTGTTGCTAACTAAACAGATTTCTTCAAAATTACCTATTCGTAAATAAAATTAAAAGTTCTAGTGGTCTTTTTAAATAACCTTAAAATTGGAGGGCATCTAGACCCCCTCCCCAACCTTTTTTCTAAAAATAGTCCGATCAAAACTCTGGGAAAGCCATTTAGCCAAAAAATTAAAATTAATATGCAAATTTCGTTTTAATTTTTCATGTACGGTGAGCCAAAATCTATTCTTTAAGCTATATTAAGGCTTATACATTTATCAATTTGTGAAATGAATAGACCAAAATAAAAAATTTTGACAGCTAAAGTTTCTTTTTAAAGTAGTAAATTAAGTTAATGGGCACACAATGTTGTTGATAAAAGAGCTAGTTTTTTTCCTGTAATGTCTATTACCCTGATTTTCTTTCTTAAAGGAATTTTTTTTTACTAATGCTGCTTGGGCAAATGAAAACTTTAATGTTCAAAATACATATCTTTTTTTTACTACGATTCATTCATATATTCATTTATACGGTTCAAACGATTAAAGTCGGCTTCATTTCAATTTTTTAGCAGGAGAAGTAACCTTAACAACACGACCTCAATAATAAAATGCATGAATAATGTACAAGGCCCTATCCAGGAGGGGGATATTACCCTAAATAATTTCTTAGACCACATTACTTTTCCATTTACGAAAAATTAAGGAAGAAAAAACGGGTTTTAATTTCAACAAAGCAATGAACAAAAATAAAAACAAAACTACATTTTAATTAAAAAAAAATATATATATATCCCGAATATTTCGGCCCCACGTCCGGGAGCCTTTCTCAACAGAAAAAATATGACAAAAAGGAGAAAAAAAAATGTTTTTTAAACATAACACACACACACAAAAAAAACACTACAAGTAAACACACGAAGAAGAAAAAGAAAAAATAGTAACAATAAATAAATAAGAAACTCACAGAAATGAGTATTACTGGGTTTGACCCCTCCCCCCCCCCCAAAAAAAAAATATGTCTAACTCGTACAAAAGTAACGAAAATACATAGAAACAAATCTTCGGTCCGTTTTTTAGTTTGTTTTTAAAATAGTCCCTTGATAATGTGATTCCTAACCATTTTTCCTAGGTTTAAACATTACTAAAAAATTTACCCAGCCAAAAGGAATAAAAAAGAAACTGATCAAAATTCTTTTTTTAATCCACTTAATCAGATTTGAAAGTTGCCGCCTTCAACCACTTATCACAGCATATACATTACACGACATTTTGCTATACTCTCCATCAAAGATTTTTGGGACACATCAGCCACTACCTTTCGTCATGGCTGCCAACGCGCATGCGCAAAGACAAATTTTCAGCGCATTGTGATGGGGATATAAGAGACCTGTTAAAGCAATTGCTGTGACACATTGGGAAAATTCTCAAACCGCGCGCTGTGATATGTCCCATTTCTGAATCAAATCTCCCATACTGTATAACATTAATGCTGAGCTGCTGACGAAAATCAGCTACTGTTCAAACAAGATCAGTAAAAAAAAATTTCAAACTTTAGGATACAAAAATAACCTTTTGAGTTGACAAGAAACGGGATATTTTGCTCTAAAAATCTTTACCCAAAATTCAATCAGGGAATTGGAAAATTCGAGAATTTCTGGGAAAATTCTGGAAATTCCACGAAAATTCGAGGATACTGGGAGTACTTATAATTTGTTATTAATGTTAATTGAATCGTTTAAGAATAAATTTGTACAGTTGCTATTTTATGTATTTAAATTTCAGCTAACTATTACAGTTATATGTATGTCCTCTTTTTTTATTTCTTTTTGTGACTGTTTAGTAGGTTTTATCTTACAATTTTCTGTTTATATACTGTATATTTGTTTTCCAAAACCAAAGCAGAAAATCTTGAAAACAGATTCTGTTTCTATGTTGTTGTTTTTTTTTTATCAAAACCAAAGAAGATAATCTTTTAAATATCTGATTTCCTGCTAGTCTTTACATCGCTTCGTCACGAGATTTCAGATGACGGTTGAACCTTCTTTGAAAGGAGTCAACAAAAAAGTTGTTGACTATAGGGAAACTTGTTGACTGTAGGGAAAACGTCCACAGGGAGATCATTCTAAGCCGACGTGCAACATCGAACGAGGCTGTTCTCCAAGTCGTCTGTTCTCGGCATGTCAACGTTTAATATAATTAGACCGAGCTGTGAGCCTTTGTGCCTCACTTATCAGTTGGACAATATGAAGGGGACACAATACGATAAAGCTTAAACAATGTAGGTGAATCTACGTCTTCTACGTCTAAAACAGCCACATCTTCTACGTCTAAAACAGCCACCAACGCCACATCAAATCTTTTAATAAGAGACGGGATCATTTCTTTTTATGATGTTTTTATAAAATTGTATTTCATTGTGAACATTATGTTTTGATGCTTACAAAAGCGCGTAGATGTAGCAATTTCATTTCAAATGAACCCTTGAACATCTCTCTCTCATATTCCACTGCCCCAGAAGCAGTGAAATAGTAAGTATAGTCATCATATGTCTGTTGATCAGAGCATAATTGTGTTGCGGAGCAACACTACTGCTTTCGCAGTTGTTTTTTTTTTTTTTTTCACCGTGATCAGCGACCTGTAGCTCCGAAGTGGTAAGAGTTAAAAATTTGAGATTTTTCAGAGGGAAGGAAACGTGAAACAGAGTAAAAAAGTTCCAGAGAAGTTCCTAAAATTTCTAACAGTTTTCCATAAAAAAAAATAAAACCGTTTTTTTTCTTAGAAACTGCGCGTTCGATGTTTGGCGTTAAGTTAAGACGACCCTAGCTTCGGAAATAAACTTGTTAGAAATACAGTTATGCTGAACTCATGTAGAACTTTCATTTGTCTCTTCGAGAACCGGAGCACAAAATTCCGTAGCTCTTACAGATTTCCCGGAATTAATTCCGGAAAAGTCCATCTCGTTCCGATTTTTTTTGAATTTTCTCAAATTTTCGATTTTGATGTTTCTTATATTTTTATCGAGTAGTGCTATGAAAAGTATGCAAGAAGAAGTGAAGTGTTCTATATACTAAGTTGCTTCGTTCTCTAAGAAATAATTTCCGAAGTTTCGACGTTCTAGAGGTAACTTCTGTTCTGGACCAGCTAGAATTTTTTTTCCAACGCGGTTCGACAGGTCTCGATCTCCTAACAACTGGAGCTTACAATAGTTTCTCCGAAATAAAATTCCTTCTTTGGGTTTTTCTATTTGGAAGTTTTGTCATGCCCTCGGGGCAATTTAAATTTTTTGGTGAATTTGGTTTGTTTTATATTTTCCTAGTTTAGACCATCAAAAGTTAAGCAGAAAACTATAAGACGTTATTTCCGTATCTCTTTCAGATTTCCCGGAAATAATTCCCGAAATGTGCGTCTCGAAACATAATACTTCGAATTGGCGTCAAGACGGCCCTAGTTTCGGAAGTAAACGTTTTAGAGATAAAATAATTATGAACTCATATAGAACTTTTATTGATGTTTTCGAGAACTGAAGCATGAAATTCCGTAGCTCTTACAGATTTCCCGGAAATAATTCCGGAAAAGTCAATCTCGTTCCGATTTTTTGAAATTTTCTTAAATTTTCGATTTTGATGTCTATTTTATTTTTATCGAGTAGTGCTATGAAAGTTATGCAAGAAGAAGTGAAGTGTTCTTTATACCAAGTTGCTTCGTTCTCTTAGAAATAATTTCCGAAGTTTCGACGTTCTAGAGGTAACTTCGGTTCTGGGCCAGCTAGAATTTTTTTTTTCTCGTTTATTTCTGGACCAGCTAAACATTTTACCAAACTCAGTTTAGTAGGAGCTCGAAATAAAACCATATCAAAGATGCTTCAAGATAACAATCGAAGCCGCATTAGAAAAATGTCCTCTGAAGGACATAATGGAGACTGTTGCTCCGCAACTGTGTCCCGTAGGGCACAGTTGCACGTGTTGCTCCGCAACTGTGCCCTAAGGAACAGGGCACAGTTGCTGCAACACTTCCCGTTGCACAGGCAACGGAGGTCTAGTTTTTACTGACCAGTCATCGGTAGTATAATCGTCATGGGTCTTTCGATTATTTCAAAGATTTTACTGACTAGTCATCGTAAGTGTAGTCATCATATGTTTGTTGATCAGTACATAATATTTACTCAAAGTCATCATAAGCATAGTCATCGTATGTCTGTTGATCAGTTGACTAGTCGTTGTGAGTATAGTCCTCATATGTTTGTTGATCAGGGCTTAATTTTTACTGACTAGTCATGTGAGCCCTTAAATATCTCTCTTTGATATTCCGCTGCCCCACTAGCAGTGAAATAGGAAAAAAAGGACAGATCAGCGCTACCTCTGCAAAGAAACTGATTTCCCTTGTAGTTCAAGCCAGGAGACTACACGTTTCCTGTACAAGGTTTTAAAATTTCTAAGCTGATTGCTGCTGGTAAACCAAATTTTGCGTTATTTTTTTCGAAGAAAAAATAAGGCAAGCTAAAATGAATACTTTTTGGATGATTGTGTTCCTGATTTAAGCCAAGGCTTGTTCTAGGAGCAAAAAGGAATAAAAAAAATTAACAAAAACGGAAACGGGAGAGGGGCAATAAAATTTGCTAATCCCAATCAAATCAGCCTTCTTTACAAATCAGCCCAATCAATCAACCCTTACTTTACAAAGGGGCGGGAAACAAAAAAAAAACAATATATAGAAGACACTTCGCTCTTTACCATTCATCACCTGAAAGGTTTAATTCCTATGATGGTTACTACGAAAAAAAATACAAAGCACATAAGAAATTGTTACTTTTGTACGAGCCGGACAAAAATTTAGGAGGGGGTGAAGCTAAATCCCAGTTCCTGCCAATTTTTTAAGTAAAAAAAACTACCCTGGAACCAATCAAACGTGACATCAAATGATCAAAATGGAAATTTTTGGTAAAAATTTCAGAGTAGAAAAGGAAAGGAAACGTAAAAATTTGCTGCACTGAAATTTTACAAAGCACATAAAAAATTTTACAAAGGGCATAAAATTTTTTTTGGCATTTTTTTGTTACTTTTATACGAGCCGGACAAACATTCCAGGAGGGGGTGAAGCTCGATCCCGGTTCCTGCTGATTTTTTCTTAACTAGATCAAAAATAAACCAAAAGATTATTTGAAATACCTTTTTAGAATGGAATGGTGGCACTCCAGCGAAACTTTCAACAACGGGAGAGTGTGGAACAAGAAAAGGCTGAGGGGTTGAAACATCTCGGCCAAGCTTAATACATTCCTCTAAAGTCTGGAGGAATGTGTCACAGGTGACAGACAATAAGGAAGCACTTTCATCTAGAGCCTGAAAACAAAAACATAATTTGAGTGAGCGGATTAACTTCATCTCTTTCATGAGCCGTACGAACCGAGTGGTCAGAGCGCTAAAATTGAAATCCTGAGGACGGGCTTTGAGTCCTGGTGTCGCAGATTATTTGATTTCGGAAGAGGTCAATGGTGTGACTCTCTTAGCTTAGTTTGAGTCGGCCCAACTCTAAATGGGTATCTGGAGATGTCTGAGGGGGGGATATTCAAAGCTTCGGATGATTTGTCCCCAATCACTCATTGCACTCCCGGCAAAAGGCAGTGAATTAGAAGATCGGTACCTTCGCAACGCAGCCTATTGATCAGCACGCGAGTTTTTTTTGTTTTTTTAGAAGTAGCCTACTTTCATAAGCTTGGATTTTAGAAAGACTTAATTCAATCCTTTAAAATCCAGAGGGATGTGTCACGCGCCACAGACAACAAAGAAGCACTTTCATAAAGAGCCTGAAAACAAACTAATAGTTAGAAACATTTGCCAATAAAATGCTGCCTTTTACTTGGAAATGTCAGCTTATGATTGGCATACCAACGCTATTGAAGTACTGGAAAGGAAACGGTATGTCTGTCTAGCCCTTGTGTGGGCAATATTAGCTGCAACCCAGTAAAAAGCAAACCACTACCAATTGCAACTGAACGTTTGAAAACACATTTTCTAAGAAAAAGTCTGGGTGAAAAAAGTTTCCAATCAAACTATGACTCACAAACAAGAGCTAATATTCAGAGTAAATATAACAATAATTTGTAATATATAAAAACACATTTTCGAGAATTTAAAAAAGAGCCTGGAACCCATTAGACCTAACGTCAAAATGCCCAAAATGGCAATTTTTGGTACCTTTTCCAAAGTAGAGAGGGCTAGGAAGCATAAGAATTGCAGTGCTGAAAAGATCATAGTTGAGAACCCTTGAATAGAGGTCTACAATATAGAACGTTTAAAAGCGCGTTTTCTAAAATACTATCTAGTGAGAAATGTATCCCAACAAACTGTGATTCAAAAATAAAGAGCTAACATTCGGATTAACAATAATTCATAAAGACAAATTTTTGAGAATTTAGAAGAGCCTGGAACCCATCAAACATAACATCAAACATAACATCAAATGACCAAAATGACTATTTTTTGTACAACTTTCAGAGTAGAAAATGATAGGAAGCGTAAAAATTTACTGTATGGAAATTATCATAGTTGGAAACCCGTAAGTAGAGGTCTACGATAAAGAAAATTAAAAAACGCGTTTTCTAAAAACTGCCTTGTGACAGAAACATTTCTCAACAAACGATGATTCACAAATAAAGAGCTAATATTTAAATTAATAATAATTCGTAGTGATAAACAAAATAAGAATTTAAAAAAGAGCCTGGAACCAATCGAACGTGATGTAAAGTGCCCAAAATGGCAATTTTTGCTACTCCTAGAGTGGAGAATGCTAGGAAACATAAAAGCTACAGCACTGAAATCCTCATAGTTGAAAACCCTTCAGTGAAGGTCTGCAATATCCGACGATGGTGCAGCAGCAAAAACAAACTAGTAAAGAGACCCATACTAATGACCCATACTAATCAAAATTAAAAAAAAAATGTTTTTCAGAAACTTATGAATGAAAAAATTCCCATTTGCCGCTTATTCTGAAATAATAAATATAGTACAGATTCAATCGAACAACAATCTAAATTATAATATAAAATTTTCGAGATTTTGACAAAAACCTCAACCTTCAAATACTATATTCAATCTTCAAAATAATAAATATAATAGAAAAATCATCATCATTGTAGGCTCATTGAATAGAGGATTACTGTCTTCCACTTGGAGTAACAAAAACAACCATATTTCCACAAAGATACGGTTGTTGATTCCCCTTTTTTCACCATCAATAGCAGAATACTGGGAGAGGTGGGGGAGTATCGCCATTGAAGAGACATCCTATTGATTCCCAAAAACAAAGGTTACAAAATTTTATTGCTACATTGGCTCAACTACATTCGATAATCTTGATGTAAGATTCCTTTTCTAACTCTGTTATATATTTTCTTAAGTCTTTTACAGTATGTCAAGACTCCTCCTCCTCTTAATTCTTAGATTTAGCTCCAGACTAAATCCAAAAAGCATAGTTATTTTCTTATTTAATTTTTTAATATTTATTTCTCTCTCTAACAAATCGAATAATTGTCGCAGAAAATCTTTAAACAATATTGAAAAAGTGATTCAAAAACTGATAAAAAAAATAAATATCAAAAGCATATTCAAAAACTAATAACTTGTTAGCAAACAATTTTTGTTAGCTAGCAGTTCTGTTTCCCCAGGCCGACAAAAAGGCTTGACCTAACACTAACTTTCCAAAAAAAACATTCTTGACTTGGTTTTCGCAACACTACGTTCTCGCAACAAGTTTCATGCAACACGTTTTCGCTACAGGCAGACACGCTACAAGCAACAGCACCGTTCTCGCAACAAGTTTCACGCAACACGTTCTCGCCACAGGCAGACACGCTACAGGCAACAGCAACGTTCTCGCAACAAGTTTCATGCAACACGTCCTCGTCAAACGCAGAATTTTCCATTATAAATAATGATATCCAAATTTATTAAATTATTTTTAGCTGATTTTCAGATTATCCTTCAATTCCAATCCTAACCACATTTGTAACAAAAATTTCCCCAACTTGTGTTGGTGGGTGAGGGGGAAGGGCATTTATAAACAGAATGGTTATATTTTGCAAAATTTTTGTAGGACAAGATGAAGATAACGGGAGTTTATTATTATATATTGTTCCTAAAATTACAGGAGTTTATCGCTCGTAGGAATGTTGCTAGAATGATCATATTTTAGGTAGGGCTCGGGGGTACTACTTTAGATTATCATAATGCAATATTTCTCTTCTAACAAGATACCACAGCAACAAAAATTCTGTTTATATTTCTTAAGTATTATCATATTTACCCCCCCCCCCTCTCAACTTAGACATAGTTCCAGCCTATATCCAACCTTTACTGATTTCATTGTTTTACCTTATTTTAATTACTATCTCTCTCTAAAAATCGAATCATTGCCGAAGAATTTGGAGCGCCATATTCAAAAACTGATAATGCAGCTAAGCGGAAGACCAATTCCCATGATACAAACAACGATAGAAAATCAAGGACAGCAACATATATTTCCCAGTTAGCAAATTCTTTTGAGGTTTTCTTAGAAGATATCGTCAGGGACAGGTTAGCCTAGTTGGCAGCAGATCAAATTTCCTGTCCAATTAATGTATTTCTGAAAATTGTTATCTAGAATTTTTGATAGATAACACTTTTGTTTCCATGGGCTAACAGAACATTGGTAGCTAACATTCTTAGTTAGAAAATAGATGGCGAGCCGGTATTTTTTCCTCCCACGCAAGCATCAGATATAATATAAAAATAAATTTGATTTAATAGCCCAAACTTTCAGTTAATAGACAAATTAAAATTCATCTGAAGCTACTGCAAATAAGGGTATCTAAGTCTAATAAATAATGTGGCTCGTAAAAAGTTTTTTCAGTAAAATATTGTTTCAGTAAATGGTGTTTTTAAATTCCTGTGAACACTTTCGACTTACAGAAAAGTGGTAGTTAATATGCATACTAAACAAAGGGATGGCGAAGAAAGCCGATACGTTTTCCTTCCACGAACGGGTAACATATAACATAACAATGAAATGAGTTTAATAGCCTAAACTTTCAATAAATTGACAAGTTTCGTGTTGATAAGTCTTATCCATCTGAAGCTACTACAAACAGTGGTATCCAAGTTTATTCTTCAGGTTGTATGCGTATATTTTTTTGTAACTAGAAATCGCCACAATTCCTTTTTAAAACAATTTTTTTAGGCAATACATAAAATCTATATTTTCGATAAATAGTGTTGTTAAACACTAAAATCTTATTCATCTCAGGCACCTACAAATAGTAGTATCCAAATGTATTATTCAAAATATAAGATAACATAAGGTTTTATTGCAAAAGCCTGTGGGCCGTAGCAATACACACACACACAAAAACACAACTTAAAATAATAAAAACCAAAAAACATAGCACAGAACAAGCAAAAAACACAAAAATCGTAAAGATTTTTGACCGACAACAGCTATAATAAATTTCTACACCTCAAATCTTAACAAATTATCCCCTGAGACAGGATCCCCTTTGTATGGCCCCATAAGAACAAACTTAAACAACTGTTTTAATATCAGTGGAATGTGCATTCTATTTTGTGCATTCCAACATTTACTCCCAGACAATCTTCCAAAAATTCATTCCGCGACTCAATACTAATGAAATACTTCAAAAAATTCAGACAGCTTGAAATACTCTCGCATAAAAGTTCTGTTATTTGCACATAATGTCTATTTAACTAGAAACTAGCCAAATATTTTTTAAAACAAAGTTTTCCTATGGACGAAAGAGCGAAGTTGAAATTAAAACGTTTCTAATTGGCTGACAAGCATTTCGGAAATAGGTAAGCGAAAACCGACATTTACCTTTAGTTCCAGTACCTGCAATTTATGGAAAAACACAACAACAACAAAAAAAGCTACGAAAAAAACGCAGCAAAATCCAGCCAATTACTCAAAATTTCACATAAATAATCAGTTTTCGATAACTTCCATTTTTAACAATTAGCTACTAACTTGATTCCTGGATACGTTCTCTCATTTGAATCGAAGAATTTCAAGACATACAGATTCGCGTTTTCAAACAGTTAGTGGTAACGAACTGTAAGTAAGGAGCGACCCGGCTCAATAGTAACCGGAACTCAAAAAAATGGAAATTTGATACAAAAAGATGCATCAAAAGGATCGAATTTTTATGATGATTTTTAATATATAAGTTTCATAAAGTTTAGTCCTACTCATTAAAAGTTAACAACTTGAGAAAATTAGCCTATTTTCGAAAAAAGGGGAAACATCCCCTAAAAGTCACAGAATCTTAATGAAAATCACACCATCAGATTCAGCGTATCAGAGAAGGATCTTTCCATGAAGGAATTTTTCATGGGAAGAGAACTTCCATGAAAGAACTTTTCCATGGTGCTGAATTTCCCAGCATTATTTAAAAAACAATCAGAAATTAAATTTCTGATTGGGGGGGGGGGGGGGTAAATTAACAAGTTTTTTCCAACTGAAAGTAAGAAACAACATTAAAAGTTAAAACGAGCAGAAATTATTACGTATATAAGAGGGTTGCCTCCTTCTCAGTACCTCACTCTTTACGCTAATGTTTGACTTTTTGTTCCAATTATTTAGGAACGACTCCTGTCACACAAGGACCGTTTAATTAAAATATTATGCTTTTTACACATTCACAAACATTTTAGCGCTAAGACAGAGGTACTGAATAGGCGACAATTCCATCATATACGTAATAACAACCAAAAGAAAAATCTGAGAAAATTGTGGTTCAAGCAGTTCGTTGTAACGAATTGTAAGTAAGGAGAGACCCGGCTCATAGTAACCGAAACTCGATTTTTTTTTCAAAGGATTTTGATACCAACAGATATATTAAAATAATTGGTTTTTATGCTGATTTTAAATATATAAATTTCATCAAGTTTAGCCTTACCCATCAAAGGTTACGAGCCTGAGAATATTTTCCTGATTTTTGACAAAAGGGGGAAAGACCCTCTAAAAGTCAACTGATTTTAATGAAAATCACACCATCAGATTCAGCATATCAGAGAACCCTACTGCAAATGTTTGAAGCTCTTATCTGTAAAAATGTGGAATTTTGTATTTTTTGCCAGAAGAAAAATCACGGATGCGTGTTTTTTTTCGTTTTATTTTCCCCAGGGGTGATCGTATCAACCCAGTGGTCCTAGAACATCAAATGAGGGCTCATTCAAACGGAAATTAAAAGTTCTAGTGCCTTTTTTAAGTGACCAAAAAATTGGAGAGCAACTAGGCCACCTCCCCCGCCACTTTTTTCCCAAAATCTTCCGTTCAAAATTTTGAGATAGCTTTGTTCATCAAAGTTGAAAGGCCCGATAACTATGCCTTTGGGTATAATATGAACCCCCCACAGCCCCAGGAGAAAGGTCTTTTAAGTTATAAAATTTGTCCATTGTTTACGCATAGTATTTTTAATTGGGATGCATGCATACATTTTCCGGTGGGGGGGACAAATTTTCTGCTGGGGTTTTTCCACGGAGGAATTCCATGGGGAGGGAAGTCTCCGAGGAGTGAACTTGTCAAGCAAAATTATACACTGGGGGAATTTGCCGAAATTCTTACACAAAATTATCTTTATATGTCTTGCTTCTCTTTTCCGTATCAATTTTACGCGCGGAATGGTTAAGAGTAATTTTACGAGGTAAATTTTCACTGGGATTGAATTGTATAGAGGATATTTCCATGGTGAGAGGATTTCTCTGTGGAGGTTGGGTCAGATTTCCTGGCATTATTTAAAAAAGGGTCAAAAATTTAATTACAAAAACAAGTTTTTTTTCTATTGAAAGTAAGGAGTGACATTAAAACTTAAAACGAACAGAAATTATTCCGTATATGAAATGGACTGTTCCCTCCTCAACGCCTCGCTCTTTACGCTCAAGTTTTTTTTATCGTTTTAAAAAATACTGCTGAGAAAGAGTCAAACTTTAGCGTAAAGAGCAAGGCACTGAGGAAGGGACAGCCCCTTTCATATAGGGAATAATTTCTGTTCGTTTTAAGTTTTAATGTTGCCCCTTACTTTCAGTAAAAAAACTTGTTTTTTTTTATTTAATTCTGGAAAAATGTTGGTTTCCGCAGTCCACGAAATCGCTGCAATTTTCCATAAAATGCAATATGTAGGAACTAAGGGTTAAGCTGATATGAACAACTCGTAAAAACGTAACAAAAATGCGTAAAAAGAAATTTTTGATGTATTTTTCAAAGTTATTCACCTCGAATAAAGAAAAACGACTAACAGACAGAATTCTGTTGGTTTGCTTCAGACACCATGGGATACATAGGAAAGAGCTTACGGAATATTATTAAAATCATTCCAGAGGACAGATTCTAGACATGAACTTAGTGAATATTGAGATATGAACAGAAATATTGATGTCCTCCCAGTTGACAGCAGCTTGCTCTAGAAACAGAGAATACGCTTTAGGGGAAAGAGGACAAACAGAAATGTTGATGTCCTTCTTCTTGCAAGCATCTTGCTCTAGAATCATGGATAGTTTTTAGGGGAAACAGGGACGTACAGAAATATCGATGTTCTTCCTGGTGCCAGCAGCTTGCTCTAGAAACAGGGACTAGATTTTCCGGGAAACAGGAAAATACAGAAATACTGATGCCCTCCCTGTTGCCAGCAGCTTGCTCTAAAAACAGGGACTAGGTTCTATGGGAAATATGTACTTACAGAAATAGCAATGCCCTTCCTGTTGCCAGCAGCTTGCTCTAGAAACAGAGACTACGTTTTAGGGGAAACAGGGACGTACAGAAATATCGATGTTCTTCCTGTTGCCAGCAGCTTGCTCTAGAAACAGGGACTAGATTTTCCGGGAAACAGGAAAATACAGAAATACTGATGCCCTCCCTGTTGCCAGCAGCTTGCTCTAAAAACAGTGACTAGGTTTTATGGGAAATAGGTACTTACAGAAATATCGATGCCCTTCCTGTTGCCAGCAGCTTGCTCTAGAAACAGAGACTACTTTTTATGGGAAATAGGTACTTACAGAAATATCGATGCCCTTCCTGTTGCCAGCAGCTTGCTCTAGAAACAGAGACTACGTTTTAGGAGAAACAGGGACGAACAGAAATACTGATGTCCTTCTTGTTGCAAGCATATTGCTCTAGAAGCAGGGACTATGCTTTAGGGGAAACAGGGACGTACAGAAATATCGATGTTCTTCCTGTTGCCAGCAGCTTGCTCTAGAAACAGGGACTAGATTTTCCGGGAAACAGGAAAATACAGAAATACTGATGCCCTCCCTGTTGCCAGCAGCTTGCTCTAAAAACAGGGACTAGATTCTATGGGAAATAGGTACTTACAGAAATATCGATGCCCTTCCTGTTGCCAGCAGCTTGCTCTAGAAACAGAGACTACGTTTTAGGGGAAACAGGGACGTACAGAAATATCGATGTCCTTCCTGTTGCCAGCAGCTTGCTCTAGAAACAGGGACTAGATTTTCCGGGAAACAGGAAAATACAGAAATACTGATGCCCTCCCTGTTGCCAGCAGCTTGCTCTAAAAGCAGTGACTAGTTTCCATGGGAAATAAGTACTTACAGAAATATCGATGCCCTTCCTGTTGCCAGCAGCTTGCTATAGAAACAGAGACTAAGTTTTATGGGAAATAGGTACTTACACAAATATCGATGCCCTTGCTGTTGCCAGCAGCTTGCTATAGAAACAGAGACTACGTTTTAGGAGAAACAGGGACGAACAGAAATACTGATGTCCTTCTTGTTGCAAGCATATTGCTCTAGAAGCAGGGATTATGTTTTAAAGGAAACAGGGACGTACAGAAATATCGATGTTCTTCCTGTTGCCAGCAGCTTGCTCTAGAAACAGGGACTAGATTTTCCGGGAAACAGGAAAATACAGAAATACTGATGCCCTCCCTGTTGCCAGCAGCTTGCTCTAAAAACAGTGACTAGGTTTTATGGGAAATAGGTACTTACAGAAATACCGATGCCCTTCCTGTTGCCAGCAGCTTGCTATAGAAACAGAGACTACGTTTTAGGAGAAACAGGGACGAACAGAAATACTGATGTCCTTCTTGTTGCAAGCATATTGCTCTAGAAGCAGGGACTATGCTTTAGGGGAAACAGGGACGTACAGATATATCGATGCCCTTGCTGTTGCCAGCAGCTTGCTCTAGAAACAGGGACTAGATTTTCCGGGAAACAGGAAAATACAGAAATACTGATGCCCTCCCTGTTGCCAGCAGCTTGCTCTAAAAACAGTGACTAGGTTTTATGGGAAATAGGTACTTACAGAAATATCGATGCCCTTCCTGTTGCCAGCAGCTTGCTATAGAAACAGAGACTACGTTTTAGGAGAAACAGGGACGAACAGAAATACTGATGTCCTTCTTGTTGCAAGCATATTGCTCTAGAAGCAGGGACTATGCTTTAGGGGAAACAGGGACGTACAGAAATATCGATGTTCTTCCTGTTGCGAGCAGCTTGCTCTAGAAACAGGGACTAGATTTTCCGGGAAACAGGAAAATACAGAAATACTGATGCCCTCCCTGTTGCCAGCAGCTTGCTCTAAAAACAGTGACTAGGTTTTATGGGAAATAGGTACTTACAGAAATATCGATGCCCCCTCCTGTTGCCAGCAGCTTGCTATAGAAACAGAGACTACGTTTTAGGAGAAACAGGGACGAACAGAAATACTGATGTCCTTCTTCTTGCAAGCATCTTGCTCTAGAAGCAGGGACTAGGTTTTAGGGGAAACAGGGACGTACAGAAATATCGATGTTCTTCCTGTTGCCAGCAGCTTGCTCTAAAAACAGTGACTAGGTTCTATGGGAAATAGGTACTTACAGAAATATCGATGCCCTTCCTGTTGCCAGCAGCTTGCTATAGAAACAGAGACTACGTTTTATGGAAAACAGGGACGAACAGAAATATTGATGTCCTTCTTCTTGCAAGCATCTTGCTCTAGAATCAGGGACTAGGTTTCAGGGGAAACAGGGACGTACAGAAATATCGATGTTCTTCCTGTTGCCAGCAGCTTGCTCTAGAAACAGGGATTAAGTTTTAGGGGAAACAGGTACTTACAGAAATATCGATGTCTCCCCTGTTGGCAGCAGCTTGCTTTAGGGCGTAGGCCTGCTGTGTTAACAGATCTCCATACATTCGTAGTTCACTTTGTTTTACTCGTAGACTATCGGATGTGAAATCTATAAAAAGAAAAAAGACAAGTCGTATTTTACTCAAGGAAAGAAGCCTTTTGACAAATTGGCCGATTCTATGCTTGAAGGCAAAAACATTCAAAAAGTAACAGAGCTCAGTTTGATTATTTCTAGTAAAATAATCTAGAGTTAAATTAAGACCATATCGCTTGTCTTTAAGGTAATCATTATGTTTAATTGTAAAGGCAGAGGTGGCATGAGCCCCCCCCCCCTAGATTTTCCAGCCCCTACCTAAATGTTGAAAATAAAGATACCTTTTTTCGGGCTATTTTCATTGAAAAACTCTTGTTTTTATTCTTTCCATTGAACAAAATTGAAGAAAAACGACGATTTTGCCTCTCGTCTAGACTTCTAAAATAAATTCGCCCTTCCCCACTCCCCCCAGTCTCCAAAATTTTCCTGAGTTGAAGCCACTGCTCTATTTCTATATGTGTGTGTCAAAGCGTATTAGTGTCACGCCGCTAACATACTAGGTTTTTGTTATGTAACTTGTTGTGTTTCAATTTCAAGCACCCCCCTTGTATCCCTGGCCATGGAGCCTTTCGAGGGGGAAAAAGTGCATTGTAATTCCATTTTGAATTGTATTTGTATTGTGTTGTATTGAATAACAATAATAATAATAATAATAATAACAATAATAATAATAATAATAATAATAATAATAATAATAATAATAATAACTTCGATCACACAAAAAAAAGAATTTTTATGTTGTTATCAAAGTTCATTTTTTTTACCTAGTTTAACACTTCAAAAACTTTATGTTATTACGAAAAAAAAACAATATGATATTTAATGAAAATGAAAACATATTACTCAGGGCTAAATTTGTGATTGTTGTCAGCCTATCTTCTAGGCAAGCTCTACATTTTGAATTCTAGGTATTTTGGAATCCCGAAAATTTCGAAAAATATGTAGTTTCAGAGCAGAATATCACGCTAAATAATTTTATTTAAAATAATAATTTATAATTATATTTATCTAAAAAAAAATTTCAAATTTAAAATAATTATTTATAATTATAATAATAATATTTAAAATAATGTTTAAATATTTAAAATAATTTTAAATTTGAAGTTCTTCCTTTTCCAATAAATTCAATAACAAGAAAAAACAAAATCACAAACGTTTTTAAAAGCAAAATTCGTGGAAGCAGAAGTAGCAGTGCTATGGATTGAAGATTAATAATCACCAAATAATTATCAACTATAGAGGTCATTCGAAATTCCTTAGTCTTGGTAGTTTATCGTTTATACACTGAGAGAAGTGAGTAAGAAGTGAGAGAGAAGTACACTGAGTGAGAGACTGAGTTTATTGTTTATACACTGAGTTTATGAACTGAGAAATTTAGAAGTTATGGCTGCAGCAATATAGCAAAGAGTCAACCACACAGTAACCGAAAGGTTGAGAACACATCTTAGAAAAATCAGTCAAGTGACAAAATTGTGTGTTTACAGAATGATAACTGTCATATAAGTTTATCTTAATATTAAAAGTTTATTATAAAAACAAATTTTGGGAAATTTTGAAAAAGAGCTTGAAACTCCACAGAAATGGCAGCGGATCGAGATAGAAAGTGCCCCAGCCTATAATGGAGGATTTGCGCCCCCTCCCCCATCTTAGAAAACGAGGAAAAACCGCTTTTCGCATGGGTAGTAGCAGTATGTCTCCTTGCTTTAGAAACTCACTACTCTACTTAGCAACACAAAAAACTAAACAAGAGCTAAGAGCTCATATGGCACTTGTGACGAGGAAAGAAGAGCTAAGAGCCAAGAGCTCATATGGTATGAGCTCTAACAAAATTCTAAGAATCAATAGATTGATTTAAAAGGACGAATCAGAGGCTTAATGCCGGTCAGGATTTAAAATAAGACCTCTGAGTCACGATGTCCTTCTAAATATCAAAATTCATTAAGATCCGATCACCCACTCGTAAGTTATAAATACCTCATTTTTTCTAATTTTTTCCTCTCCCTTTAGCCCCCCAGATGGTCGAATCTTGGAAAACGACTTTATCAAGTTAATTTATGCAGCTCCCTGACACGCCTACCAATTTTCATCGTCCTAGCACGTCCAGAAGCACCAAACTCGCCAAATCCCTGAACCCCTCCCCCCCAAACCCCCCAAAGAGAGTGGACGCCAGTACGGTTACGTCAATCACGTATCAAGGACATTTGCTTATTTTATCCACCAAGCTTCATCCCGATTCCTCCACTCCAAGTGTTTTCCAAGATTTCCCCCTCCAACTCCCCCCAATGTCCCGGAATTTGAAATAAGAGCTCTGAGACATGAATTCCTTCTAAATATCAAATTTCATTAAGATCCGATCACCTATTCGTAGGATAAAAATACCCCAATTTTCACGTTTTCCAAGAATTCCGGTTTCCCCTCCAACTCCCCCCCCCCCCCCAATTTCACAGGATCTGGTTGGAAATTAAAATTAGAGCTTTAAAGCACAAGATCCTTCTAAATATCAAATATCATTAAGATTTGGTTACCCTTTCGTAAGTTACAAATACCTCAATTTTCAAAATTACCCCCCCCCCCCAACTCCACCAAAGAGAGCAGATCCGGTCCGGTTATGTCAGTCACGTATCTTAGACAGGTTTCTATTCCTCCCAACCAGTTTCCATCCTGATCTCTCCACTTTAAGTACTTTCTATGATTTCTGCCCTCCCCCCCAGATTCCCCTTTAATGACGCTGGATCCGGTTGAGATTTAAAATAAGAGATCTGAGTAACGAGGTCCTTCTGAATATGAAGTTTCATGAAGATCCGGTCACTTCTTCGTAAGTTAAAAATACGATATTTTTTCTAATTTTTCAGAATTAACCCCCCCCCCCCCCCCCCAATAGAGCGGATCTGTTCCAATTATGTAAATCACGTATCTAAGACTTCTGCTTATTTTTCCAACCAAGTTTTATCCCGACCCCTCCAATCTAAGCGTTTTCCATGAATTTAGGTTCCCCACCCCAAACTCCCCCCAATGTCACCAGATCTGGTTGGGATTTAAAATGAGAGCTTTGAGACGATATCCTTCTAAATATCAAATTTCATTGAGATCCGATCACCCGTTCGTAAGTTAAAAGTACCTCATTTTTTCTAATTTTTCAGAATTAACCCCCCCCCCCCAACTACCCCACATAGAGCGGATCCGTTTCCAGTTATGTCAGTCATGTATCTAGGACTTGTGCTTAATTTTTCCCACCAAGTTTTATCCGACCCCTCCAATCTAAGCGTTTTCCATGAATTTAGGTTCCCCCACCCCAATCTCCCCCCCAATGTCACCAGATCCGGTCGGGATTTAAAATAAGAGCTCTGAGACACGATATCCTCTAAATATCAAATTTTCATTGAGATCCGATCACCCTTCGTAAGTTAAAAATACCTCATTTTTTCTAATTTTTCAGAATTAACCCCCCCCCCCCCCCAACTACCCCAAAGAGAGCGGATCCGTTCCGGTTATGTCAATCATGTATCTAGGACTTGTGTTTATTTTTTCCCCACCAAGTTTCATCCCGATCCCTCCACTCTAAGTGTTTTCCCCAAGATTTTAGGTTTCCCCCTCCCAACCCCCCCCCCTCCCCCCCCAATGTCACCAGATCCAGTTGGGATTTAAAATAACAGCTCTGAGACATGATATCATTCCAAACATCAAATTTCATTAGATCTGATCAACCGTTCGTAAGTTAAAAATACTTCAATTTTTCTATTTTTTCCAAATTAACGGGCTCCCCACTCCCCCCCCCCATGATCATATCGGGAAAACGACTATTTCTAATTTAATCTGGTCCGGTCCCTGATACGCCTGCCAAATTTCATCGTCCTAGCTTACCTGGAAGTGCCTAAAATAGCAAAACCGGGACCGACAGACAGACCAACAGAATTTGCGATTGCTACATGTCACTTGATTAATACCAAGTGTCATAAAAACACATAAAAATTTGGTTATATCCATTTTTGTTATTTTTTTAAGAGTCAGACAAACATTTCGGGAGGGGGGACCTTATAGCTTCCCCCCTGGATACAGCCTTGCTCTAATATCCAGATTCCTTTGCTTTTTTAATATTTGTTTTTTTTTTGTGAATGAAAATCTCATTTCCATTCATTGAAATGATGAGCACCGTTTTCAAAAACCATTTGTTTCCTCTGACATCTCATAAAATGCATTTCTTTCTACTGAAAGTAGATTAACTATTTCTTATACGCACGAAGGAGAAAATTTGAAATACATTTTTATGTTGTTGATATGCTCTTTGACTAAATTGTCGAAAATACCCCGAAAATTCTTTGAAAAAACTAATTCTAAGTTGTTTTTTTCTTTCTTCATGATGGATAGCAGGGTACAACAAAATCATACACAGATGTTTAATGGCTCAACTAAAAGCAACTGCTCATTTGGTTACGTACTTTGTATAAATTTGTAATTCAGGGAATTATCTCAGCTGGGAGTGTTTTTATTAAGGCAACTGACCATTGAATAAAACTTTTTTCTACCTGGCAATACACTTGGGGTAAAACATACCGATTCAATCTAGAATAGATTGCTTGAAATTTCAGCAATATACAAATCTCAACGTCACTACCCCGATGAGCTTCAGTTTTTATTATAGTTTTTCCATGCAGGGTCCTATAGATATCCTATACACAATTTTCCAAACACTAAGGAGTCAATCGACCTTATCTTTTAATACAACAAGAGGTAAGAGCTCATATGGCACTTGTGATGAGGTCGGAAGAGCCAAGAGCTCATATGGCATGAGCTCTAGCAAAATTCTAAGAATCTATAGATTGATTTAAAAGGAAAATCAGAGGCTTAATGCCGATCGGAATTTAAAATAAGAGCTCTGAGAAACGAGGTTCTTCTAAATATCAAAATTCATTAAGATCCGATTACCCATTCGTAAGTTAAAAATACCTCATTTTTTCCAATTTTTCCGAATTAACCGTCCCCCCACTCCCCCCTCCCCATATGGTTGAATTGGGGAAACGACTAATTGAAATTTAATCTGGTCTGGTCCCTGATACACCTGCCAAACTTCGTCGTCCTAGCTTATCTGGAAGTGCCTAAACTAGCAAAACCGGGACAGACAGACCAACAGACAGACTGACAGAATTTGCGATCGCTATATGTCACTTGGTAAATACCAAGTGCCATAAAAATTTATATCCCATAAAGTACTAAGGACAGTAAAATGGAATCTGGTCGTTTGAGTTGGTTAAGCGGAAATTTACATACCCGGTTATGCCTTGTAAATTAGGGAAATTTAGAAGTTTTATTTTTATATATAAAAGCCTTCGGTTGCAGTTATGCAGTTCTTGGTAGCGCGTGCCAAATTACAAAAAATAAAATATGGGCGAGAAATTGGCAAAAAACGACTTAAGAAGGTGCAGTTATATACAGGAGTTAACAGACAGCAAATTTTTCAGTTTTACGGACAAAAAGCGTCTTCAGATTTAACTAATTGATTTTGCTGACTTTAGCGATTGAACAATGTAACAGTGACTAAAATGTGACACTGCCCTAAAAACTTCATAATCTTGAAACAACCAAAAGAAGAATCTTAGGAAATCGCGGTTTTCAAGTCCGAATACACCTAAGATGGGTCCAGGAAGGGGGGGGGAGCAAAAATATTTTTCTAGTTATCTCAAAAACAATATTTTGAGATAACTAAAAAGTCAAAATTGAATGACCAAGAAAACTAAAAAAAAAATTAATAAGAGGAAAATTACCAAAAAGAAACAATTTCAAAAAAGAAAAAGTAGATATGATTCGAAAATTCTAAAAAGAGGAGTACTAAACATGATAGGATAAAAACAAGACATGAAAAAGAATAAAATCCTCTGGTGCCATTGCTCGCCATAGGTGTTATCGCTCGTCGTATTGCCAAGCAGGGCAAGAAGTTGCTGTGAACATGACAGACGGTCTTATTAAAATGCTGGTTATTCCAATATCAGTTTTATTGACATAGGGCTTTGAACATCTTGTGCAGTACAGGGTAGCACTTACACTTAAGGCAAATTCCCAATTTTGTTTGCACCCAAATTTTGAAATTAAAACCACTTTAGAACTTACAGTGATAGCAAAATATGGCTCATTCCTGGCAGTTTTCGACAATTGCGAACTTCTTACCGAGCAAAAAAAAAGCCAACAGTTTTCATGAATTACTTTTTCATCTTTTTTTAGACTGTTTCTTACTTTTACTTTAGAAGAATGAAACTGAGTTTGATGTTTATTTATTAAATAAGCAACAGTTCGTCCAAAAACCAAAGTCCTGTTGCTTAAATAAGCAACAGTTCGTCCAAAAACCAAAGTTTTTTTAGACTGTTTCTTACTTTTACTTTCAAGTTTCTTTTAAGAGGAATGAAACTGAGTTTGATGTTTATTTATTACAAAAGCTACAGTTCGTCCAAAAACCCAAAGTCTCTGAGGCTAGTTATAAGACTTGCAGTAAAAGAAAAATATATTGACAACTGTGATTTTCTGTTCTCTAATAAAATGCTTAAAATTGAAAGTGTGAGAATTCTAGAATTCTGAGAATGAGTTTTCCCAAAATACTGGTTGAGTCAATCAAAAAAAAAGAAAGTATATTTCATCTCCCATGCATTATGTTTATATTCAAGAAACATAAATAACGGGAATTCCCTCCCCCCCCCCCAAAAAAAAATGTCACAAAAAATGTGAAAAGGTGATATCATTTTTTCTTTTTTATTTTTAAATTATGAGGAAAAAAAAATCTAGCTCAAAATGGCTCAAATCAGTACGGTTATCAGTAATTTCTTGTCATAGGACAAACAGTATTCGACAAAATTAGAACAATCAACCTTAAGGCAATATATAAAACGTAAGCAAAATACTTTACCTTCCTTTTTGACAACATCTGATAGGCATGCCTTTGAAGTCCCAAGTGCCACAAGCCACTGTTGTTTCTCCTGTGGTGTAGGAGCTCTGACGTATAAAGCAATCTCTCCTGGGATTCTTATATCTATTCTTAACGGATCCGTTGGATGGACTAGAAGTAGCAAAAAATTCTACTAAAGGATATTAGTGTAAAGGTTAGGCATAAGTGTGGGAACTCCCAAGCATTAATCAATCTCTCTTAGAATTCATATATATATATATATAAATATATATATATATATATATATATATATATATATATATATATATATATATATATATATATATATATATATATATATATATATATATGTATATACATATATATATATATATATATATATATATATATATATATATATATATATATATATATATACACATATATATATATATATATATATATATATATATATATATATATATATATATATATATATATATATATATATATATATATATATATATATATATATATATATATATATATATATATATAATGAAAAGAGAAATCACCAATGCAACAGCACAAACACATTAAAAAAGAAGAAAAAGGAAGACAGAAGGGGAAAAGGAAGACTGTTTTCCTACATTAGTGATTAATATAGATCAGCACTTGAATGAGGCCTTAACCCTACTCATCCATACAATCACATAGGTCAAACAGCATAATATATATATATATATATATATATATATATATATATATATATATATATATATATATATATATATATATATATATATATATATATATATATATATATATATATATATATATACATATATATATATATATATATATATATATATATACATATATATATATATATATATATATATATATATATATATATATATATATATATATATATATATATATATATATATATATATACATATATATATATATATATATATATATATATATATATATATATATATATATATATATATATATATATATATATATATATATATATATATATTTCTTAATATCCAAAGATCTTCCAAGTTACAAACTTCCCATTATCTTGAGAAGCAAAAGGCAAACAAGATATTTAAAAGCTGATTGAACCAGACTTGTCTCATAATATAGTCTCATATCTTTTCCCTAAACTTCGAAGTAAATTGGTCACTATAGTATAAAAACAAACTAGACAAGATATAAAGAAAAACTAATAGACAAACAAGGTTAAAAAGTATACAATAAAAATCTTTTCCTTAAACTTCGAAAAGACAAGATACAAGATATAAAGAAAAACTAATAGACAAACAAGGTTAAAAAGTATACAATAAAAATAAATTAAAACAACTAAATAAACATGAATATAAAGTATCTTTGGCTTATCTTCCATGCTAAATAGCAAAACGCCTTTTTAAGCAGATGTTAAACTAGATTTTTTAGTAATAATGAGTTTCAAGTTGCAAGTAGAGTAGCAAATCTTTAGTGGTGAGTTGTTAGTGGTTTAGTAAGTAAACTTTTTAGTGGGGGTCTATACTATAGGTCTATAATTATAGTGGGGGTCTATAATATAGACCCCTACTACAACTGGATATATTCAGGGTGAGGGGGCCCCGCATATCTCTTTATAACTCAGTATTATGTTTAACATCAGCACTGTTTTTGTAATACTTTGTCAATGGCTTAAGGGGGAATGGTATAGAGAAAAAATTGTCTATCTCTTCCATGTTGAATACTTTTAGTTTGTATAATGACAATAGGTGTATTGGTTTTTATTTCTAAATATTACCCTGATCACTATCAGCTCTGTTTGCTTCTTTTTTTCTATTTTTGTTTTTACTGGGCTTTCTAAATTAAACTTTTTCATGCAAATTCCATTTCAATTTGTATATAAAAACAGTGCATACAAGTTTAATAATCTTTACATGTACTTGTTGAGGGGTTATAAAAGAACAATTTGGCTTTTAAGCTGTTTTCTTATTTAACTCCTAAAAACATTTTCACCAATCTGTTTTTCACTACTTTAATTGTTTACCATCAGTTTTATATTACAAACTCCAGAAAGGTTGAATATTTAGTTTCAATAGGTAGTACATAGATACAGGTATAATAATCCTCAAAGTAATAGCAAAAGACTAGTGTTTTTCAATGCAATAATTATTTATCCCTCTCTAATTCCTTCTTATTTGAATTACTCCTCAATTGTTTATCTTAATACCTTTTGGAAGCATATAAAACCCTTACAGGTATTACAAAATAGGGTAATAAAAATTCTTGGAAATTTTTTACATTGTTTTACATTGTTTACATTCTTGAAAATTTTTACCTTCAAAACTTGAAAATGTATCAGAAACTAAAACATTATTCTTTTTCTTAAATTTGTTAGATTTAAAACATACATGAGTATTAAGTATTTCCATTTGGAATTTTCAAATCCAAAATTCTACTTATTATTTTTACAATAAATCTCCGTTAATTTTACTTCCTGATTGGGATTTTTGGTGGTCTGGGATGTACCAAATTCCTTTTGTAAGTTCTGAAAGGTCAAGGTTTTCAATTAGGTACAAAATACCCTTCATTGCAAACAATTATAAGCTGAAAGACAAAATTCTGTTTGATGCATCCCAAAAATCTCAGCTAAATTTGAAAAAGCAAATATTAAAGATTGTTTGCTAATATTCAATTATTCACAATTGATGATGGTGACATTAAACTATTTAATATTATTCTTTGTGTGTTTTGTATTTGTGTTCCTGTGTTTGGGATGGCCTCCCATGCCCCTCCTGCCCAATATTTAGTTATTTACTTATCCTTGTTACTTCTCTTGGGTGTTTTTTTCTATTTTGTTTGTTTTTGCCATGTTAACTTTGAAATGATGAGATGTTGGTGTTTTTTCTATGTCTTTGTACTGTCCCAGCCTTACAAGCTCTGCTCTCTATGGGGGCATAATATTGTTTTTTTTTTTTTTTTTATAAAGAAAAACAGTAACAGCCAAATATTACCTAAGTACTCTTACACTTGACCAAGACCAAAAAACTGAAGATTAGAAATGTTGCTTTGAATTTTCAAGCTGGGAAGCAATAGGGGTATAAAATTGAAGATACCACTGCAGACCCTTATTTGGGTTGCAGATTAATTTCTGCAGGTTACAATCACCCAATAAGAAATTTGTCCATAACTAAAAAAGATCATATCCTGATTTGGGGGAAGGGGTAGGAACCTCTCAAAGACCAATTTTGGGCTGTAGATTCAATCTTGAAAATTTAATTACCCCAAACCAGGAACTTACAAAGCTAGGGTAAAGCTTTAAGATTGATAATGCCAACAAACATTTGTCTAGTTTCTAAGCAACACTTTTTTTTTTATTGTAGATGAACTCATTGAACAAAGTTGAGGCTCAGGCCACAAGGACCCATTGCCTCCCAAGATTTTGGATAAATAATTTTACCATGATTTTCACTGAACTTAAGCTGTTATGTCTACAAGTGACCTATGCTGCATTTTTACCCTTATTGCTCCTGGTTTTCACTGGGAAATAGCAACCAAAACAGAGAGTAGCCTAAATTTACCTGATATTTCACAAACTGACAATTTGATGGATCCTCTACAGCCTTCATTTACTTCTTCAAGACTTTTGTAGTAAGAGAGAACTCCATTGTCAAGAATAAACCATCTTGGCTGCCAACCTACAAAAAAGCCATTTGAGATACAGCATCAGCAGGTTTTATACTTCAAGGAATTTGCCCATGTTACATATGTTTTTGATCTGACTTGGAGCTTATTCATTTCTAAAAAGAGATGAGCCATTTCCCAGAGGATTTAGTACAATGGCGTTAATTCATGAAAATTTAGGGGGGAAGGGCAAGTGAGTTTTTCAAAATCTAGGGGGGACAATTTTTTCTAATATTCCTAGAGAAACCTGATATTTTCAACAAAACAGCTCCCCCCCCCCAACAAAAGTATTTTCAAAATATGCACAGAGAGCACATGTCCCTCCCCCCTCTCATTGATGCTACCAATTTGGAAGCATTCACATTATTTTAGATAATAGACAGGGCAAAAGACCCAAAACTGATTTTTTCAAATGAGCTGGAAAGATTCCTCTAGTGGATATTTATCTATTGATGATATTTTCTAAGATATACTTATTTTATAAGAGCTATGGAGGACTTACCAGATTAGGAAAAACTTGTTTCAGTAGCTCCAGCTAAAAACTATAGAAGTTAGCTGGGTTTTTTTCCCTGTAAAAATCTTAAAATCTTTTTAAATAAAAAGACTTTCTAAGTCTTTACTTTTTAAGTAAGTAAAATCTTTTAATTTTGTATTCTGTATAATTATAAAAATATAAGACACAACCTTCCTTTTTGCAAAGGAGAGTAATAGTTTTCATACAAGGCAAAAACAAGAGCCCCCTTTGCAAAAGGAAAGTTTAATAATCAGTGAAGCAGCAGTTGTGTGCTGGAGTTCCTGAAAAAGATGTTGAATTCCAGCAAAAATCATAACCATAGCTACACTAGTGCAGATATGCTATGAGAATTAATATGCTGAAGAGCAAAAATTTGACTTTTCTGTAGGACACTCTTTTTTTTAGAAAAAAGTAGTTATAATGCAATGTATTTTTTACCCTTACACTATTTTGTTATTTTTTTCCACCCATGGATCTTAGGGACAATCAGTATTAGGTAAAATTCTAGTTTAGTGACTTCTTGCTATCTTGGAAAGGGGTTAGGTTAGGAAAATGAAACTTTCAGGGATGGGTCTACAGGCTAAAGTATGTCCAGGAAGGTATTTGAAGTACCTACCTCTACTCCTTCTTCCTCTAGAGGGCCCTGAAATTTGCCTACATGACAGGTCTATACCTATTGAAATTTTGACAAAACAACATTTTACCTTAATTTTCAGTTACTAGTTGATTTAGTTCTGAAATGTTTTTATTAAGATTTAGGAAATGTATTTGTATATCTTTAAAACTTTATAAATTGGGATTGAGCAAAGTTGTGAAGCTGAAAACAATTTTGTTGTACTTCATTCAAGCAGAAGATCTATTTTGCAAGGTTTCACTTTTATAACATACATATTTTCAAAGGTCATCAAGGGTTAGAACCCTCTAGAGGAAGAGGGAGTGGAGGTAGGTATTTCAAAATACCTTCCTGGGACATACTTTAGCCTGTAGACCCATTTTGGTATTTTTTTTTTCACCCATGGATATTAGGGACAATCAACATTAAACTAGTTTTCAAAGCATAAACATCTATATGAATTATTTGAAGTTGATTCTTTGAGCTTGAAAATACAATTAATTCAGTGATAACAAAAGTGTCATAATACCCAGCAAAGAATTAAAGGGAACAAGTGACTTTTCATTCTTATGCAATGTATGATACTTATTTGGATAGCTTTGTTTGGCTGACTTGGATATAAGTCTACTGTACCACCAAAAGGTACTGTTTTATGTTTTTATAATCTTTACCAGTTCTAATTAAGTTCTAATTAAAAGTTATTCATAGACAGCAGGCTACTAATCTTAGATATTATCAGTAAAGATAGTTGTGATTGGCTGATGATTAGGCCTAGGTCAGTTGGGAAAGCATACTATAATCTTGGAAAACATCCAATCTTTTAACATTTGAATTTAGATAAAACCTCTACCCTCTCTACCCTGGTTTATATACATATAATCTGTTCACAGCAATTGTCTTAGATTAAGGCCATGCAAGGTTGACTGCATCTGTCATTAGGTTGTAAGTTGTAAAAATTTATAGTGTTATTGTTATTGTAAAAATTTAAGATCCTGTGTGATTAGAATATGTGATTAGACAGCATTTTCTAAAATTAGGCTTAAGCTTTGAATGTGTAGCCAAGATTAAGCTCTACTGTTGTTAGTCAGTGTAGCCTATTTGAAATTGTGAGTGTTGTGTAAACCTATAATTATAATATTCAAGCTAACTAAATACTTGTTAAAAGATTTTAACACATCCAGTGGTGAAACAATCTAATTTCTAGGTGGTATGATAGAGATTTTACAATTATTTATCTGTTAAAGAGTGGATTAGCTGATCAACTATTGGGTATTTTACCCTTATATGGGCTATAAATTTGGGCAATGTTAGAAAGGATATGTTAAAATTAAATTTGTAATCTCTCAACTTCATATTCACTTAGCTCAACTTCTCATTTTTAAACAAAAATAAATTTAAAGAAATATTCTGGATTTGATCTTTAATTCTGGATTTAGAGAAAAATTCTACTGCCAAAAATTCTGGAATAACCTAAATGATAATCTTATACGCTATACCATTCCAGTAGTTAGTCCATTTATTGAGTAGACCTTCCATGAAATGGATCTTTTGATTCTTGGACCGTTAATTATGTCCCTAGATCAGCTGGCAGTAGCTCAAGGACCCTGCTTGAACTTTGACGATTTCAATGTGCCTTAGATTTTAAGTATTTTGCCATTTATTTTTGACCAGTGCCAATTCGTAACCGCAAAGAACACAACAGTGCCAACATACGGAAAAAATACATTCGTTGTTAGTAAAGAACTGAATAGTCCTTCAACAGTCTACTTTGGGCCTACTAACAGTTAAAAATATCTTTTATATATTTATATGTTTTATATGTTTATATCTTTTATATGGGTTATTAATAATAACAGTAAAAATATCTCCCAAAGAAAATAGCTTATAACGATTATTAGCGAAGTTATCAAAATATTGAAAACGATTTTGTTGAAAAGGATTTAACGATTTTGTTGAGCAGAAAATTAAACATGAGCCAAATACAAGAATGACCGTGTACATCTTAAAGACATGTTGCCACTAATTTATCGGTTAGTCTCTCCAAAAAAAAAATATGTCGGTAAAACACTTAATGTCGGCTAGTAAATTTTGCACTTAGCAATTTTTATTTCTGTTTTCAACCAAGTATCTTCAGAGATACGCTAGCATGGTAGTCTATGCTGAGTTTCTTTTAACCTGTTTTTCTTAAAAATTTTAGTCTCAATGTATTCCTTTCTAAGAATCGTTAGCTAAAACTTTTGTTTAGATGAACTATTAGCTGCTAACATTATTAGCAGTGGCGCCAATTTACGAATTTGCAGGGAAAAATATTTTTTAAATGAAAATACTAAAAAGTATAGTTCAAAATCTAAGGGGGGGGTGTGTTAGTGAAAATATAAACAAGGTATTTTTTAAGGTCTACGAGACCCTTTCACCTACTTCCCCGGTTGGCGTACCTGGTTGTTAGTTATCGCATGGACGGCAGAAAAAAGCCGAATAAGCTAATGACACCATTTTCTGTGTAATTATTTTTTCAATTTTTTTTAATAAAAAATTGATTTTACTCTCATTATTTGCTGGAGTGTAAAATGCTAATTTTGAAAAATCTACAATTCCGGATGACGGTCATTAAATAAAAAAGGGGTACTCATCCAAACGAATCTGGTAGTAACAATGGACTCGTGTATGACAAGTTGAAAACTTCAACGTTTTGATCTTATTTTAACCAGGAAATTAAACTTCCTGGTTTTAAACACTTTTTCAGTACTTTGTCTTTTCAGAGGATTAAGTTTCAAATGTAGGGTGAAAAATTCATAAAAGCAATCACGTGTTTACAGATGTGCAACTCATGATATAAAAGTGATGCTATAGCTATTGTTTGTTCGAAGGAAAAGTAGCTGTGGTCTCGGTAAGATGTTTTACATGTAAAAATCATGAATTACAATTAGGGGAGTAAATTAACAAAAATACGGAGGGGGAGGGGAATATACTTCTAGCATCTAGACCTTTTTTCAATGAAAATATTGAAAAAGGATTTTTTTGTTAAATACAATACCAAAAAAAATATTTTAAACGATCTAGGTGGAAAATTGTCGATACTTCCCACCTTAGTCCCCAACTGAAGTCTCTGATGGCAAGATCAGCAGAAAAAGTATTGTAAAAAGGCGCTATTTATCCTTTGCTTGTTTGTTGAAATATCAAGTTTTAATTCTAAATCGTCTTGTTGGTCTTATAAAAAATGCTTGTTTTCCCATTGATGTTTATCATAAAAGCTAAAAAAAAGTGTCCAGGAAAGGTCCATCGTGGTCCTTAAAAGACATTAAACATTAGAAGACCTTAGTTAGTTTTTCAGTCTTCTCACTCCCCGTGAATCTGATGTCGTGATATAATAAAAGGAAAGTACTTTAGAACTAATTGAATTCGGTGGTATAATGTACCAAACACAATTAATATGTTGTCTTTACTATCATTTGCTGCTCTTATGTCCGATAGTCACGTCTCCCGATAAAAAATCCAAGTTCTATGAATGATCTTGTGTTTTTCTAAGTTTTGACGTCATACCTGTATTACCGAGGCGAAAAATAGACATGAAATGGTTTGGAAAGACTGCATTGACACTAATTTCTTCTCAACTATTCTCTAATAGTGTAAGAGAATAGTTGAATAATAGTATTAGAGAATTCCCAACTTATTCTCTTCTTATGTAAAAGTCTCTTAGTAACAGCAAGTCCTGGAGCCATAATAGCGTATTTATTAATACAAAAACTTTAATCATAGACTTTTTTGGCAATAATCTAGGAAAAAAAACGTTTTTTTATCAGCCAAAAACCGTGCAGTTTTATAAGTCTGCAAATCACGGAACACATGTGGAAGTGCAATAGGGGCTTAAATATATTCAAGAAAACTGTAAATCTTGGATATGGTCAAAGCTACCTGAAAAAAAAGATGGGAGGGACAGGGCTTACACTACTGCTTCAGCTCATTCCATTTCAATAAATCACTTAGTTTTTCTTTTCTTATTTATGAGGTTACCAGGATGATGAAAAAAAGACGATGAAGTCAAGAAGAAAAAAAAGAACATGGATGATGCTTTACCAGACAATATGGAACTCCATATGATTGATAGATATTACCCACACCAATATTTCGTTCTTAACTATGTAAGACTTACTTGCATTAATATTCCTAAAGATTGACTGTCTCACTATAAATGTGCTTTTGGCCAAACTATGATACACGATATCTACCCATATTATGGTCAAAACACTGACAATTTTGCCAATCTAATGCTTCACCCACTTATTTCATTTTATAAAAAAAAATTAAAAATATCAGCTTAATATAGCTCTATGGTAAGATTTTTGTATGCTTAAATCCCTTAAAATTGATCGTCACTAACAATAGCCAGGCGGTGGATCAGAGGCGTATTTAGAGAGGCGTTCAGGTATTCAGAGGCGTATTTAGAGAGGCGTTCAGGTATTCAGAGGCGTATTTAGACTTTTCAGCACCCAGTGACAATGACAGATTTTGTCCCTTACCTCTGCCATCAATAGCATAATATAAGTAAGATCATAGTATTGACAAAAAAAATGGTTTAGCATACCCTAGGAAGCTGCACCCAGGGGCAGGCCCCCCTACCTACACCATTACAGTTGATTGATGATGATATCAACCTTATTATTGTCAGTATTCAACAAGTTATCCGGAAACACTTTTAAATGCATGTTTGGTCATACTCTGCAATTCAGGATTCAGTTATATTACAAATGCAGATACTAAATAATTAATTCAAATGCTTTATAATAATTGGCAATTAAACAAGCTTTGTATAACAGTTTGGAACTCTATAGGGTTTACGAATATTATCCGAACCAAGACTTCGTTCTTAGCTATCTAAGAATTACTTTCATTAATATTCATAAGAATTGACCGTATCAAACAGTTTGTGGTAATGAACTCTACTAAGGAGCAACCTGGCTCAATAGTAACCGAAACTATAAAAAATGGAATTTTGATACCAATAGTTACATCAAAGAATCGGATTTTAAATATATAAGTTTCATCAAGTTTAGTCTTACCCATCAAAAGCTACGAGCCTGAGAAAATTTGCCTTATTTTAGAAAATAGGGGGAAACACCCCCTAAATTCATAATATCTTCACGAAAATCACACATCAGAGTCAGCGTATCAGAGAACATGACTGTAGAAGTTTCAAGCTTTTTGTATTTTTTGCAGGAAGACAGGACACGGATGCGTGTTAGTTTGTTTTTTTTTTCACCAGGGATGATCGTGTCGACTCAGGGGTTCTAGAATGTCGTGAGAGGGCTCATTCTGAAGGAAATTAAAAGTTCCAGTGCCCTGTTTAAGTGACCAAAAATACTGGAGGGCACCTAGGCCCCCTCCCACGCAACATTTTTTCCCCAGTCACCGGATCAAGATTTTGAGATGGCCCTTCTGTTCAGCTTAATCGAAAACCTAATAACTATGTCTTTGGGGACGACTTAATCCCCTACAGTCCCCGGGGGAGGGGCTGCAAGTTACAAACTTTGACCATTGTTTGCATATAATAATGGTTATTATGAAGTGTACAGACGTTTTGATGGGGACTTTTTCTCGCGTAGGGGTGCGGGTGAGTCGGGGTTACAAGAGAGGATCTTTCCACGGAGGAATTTATTCTAAGGGAACAGAATTTCAGGATTTTCTAGCATTATTTAAAAGAAAAAAAAACAATGAGAAAATAAATACAAAAAATTCAACTGGAAGTAATGATCAACATTAAAACAAACATGAAATATTACGTATATAAGTGGGTTCGTCACCTCCACAATACCTTGTTTGCGCTAAAGTATTTTTAGTAATTTCAACTATCTATTCTACGGCCTTTGTGATTCTGGGGCCATTCTTAAAGATTTGGACAAAATTCAAGCTTTAGTGTAAAGAGCGAGGTATTGACGAGGGGGCGACCTCCCTCATATAAATAAAAATGCACAAATATAGAAGTTCGTTACGTAAGTTAATTCGTAGTGTACGTATGTTTATTACTAACAAAAACGTTCGTGAAAAAAAAACCTAGTTGCATTTTTTAAGTAACCAAAAATTGAAGGGCAACTAGGCCTCCTCCCCCATTCCTTTTTTTATCAAAATCGTCCGATCAAAACTATGGGCAAGCCATTTAGCAAAAAAAAATTAATAAGCAAATTTCGTTTTAATTATTCAAGTGCGGTGAGCCAAAATCAAAACATGCATTAATTCAAAAACGTTCAGAAATTGAATAGAAAACAAGTTTTTTTTAACTGCAAGTATGGAGCGGCATTAAACCTTAAAACGAACAGAAATTATTCCCTATATGAAAGGGGTAGTCCCCTCCTCAACGCCCCACTCTTTATGCTAAAGTTTTTTTATTGTTTTAAAAAGTAGAGTTGTGACAAAGAGTCAAACTTTAGCGTAAAGAACGGGGGGTTGAGGAGGGGACAACCCCTTTCGTATACGAAATAATTTCTGTTTGTTTTCAGTTTTAATGTCGCTCCTTTTTTATTTAATCACTATAAATGTGCGTTTGGCCAAACTATGTTTTACAAAATTTAAGTTTTTTTTCATATTTTATAAAAGATTTTTTATATTTTGTGGACAAATTTTCTATTCCATATTAGCATTTAAGTTATATTCCTACTCGTGTGTATTTTAATGAATTATATTTTTATGAAAACATCTCAGGTTGTCTGAGATGGCCTTGCATTAATATTTCTAAATTGATCATCTCGCATTTGCAATCGTGTGGTACATAAATTCCGAAGAAACTATAATAAAACTAAAAATGGCCAACAGCCTTATATATTGGGCTCCCACTTTTCATGTTTCGTAAAATAATAACTGATCAAAAATTGCATAATGGTTGCAGCAATAGCATTACCTTAATAAAAGAGTCAACCATAGCCATAGTGACCGACAGTTTAAAAACACGCCTTAAAAAAATTCTAGAGAAAAGTTTCTCATTCAAAGGTGATTCCGAAATTGTTATTATTATAGCTATTTTTTAATTTAACAATTAATTTAATTGTAACTTTTATTTTATTATTTAAGCTAATAGAAAAGATTTAAGTTGAAAACGTATTTTTTAGGACTTCGAAAAAGCTTGAGACCCCCTCAAAAACGGGTAGTGAAAAGTTTGGAATGGTTTGGAAAAGTTGGAATGGGTATATTCGAAAGCCCAAAACTAGAGACTAATAGGTGCCCATCCTTTAACAACAAGCACAATCCCTTTTTTTCATGTGTAGCACTAATGTGTATCATTTGTCCAAGGGTTGATCTGTTGAGCATAGGGTTCATATAATATTGGAAGAAGGCTCATTTGAGCAGGAATCAAAATATCTAGTTCCCTTAGTAATTGCCACCCAGAAACATTTTTTAAAATGAATGTTTAGCCACGCTCGAAAATGCAATAATTAGATCTATCCTAAATTCAGAAATTAAGGGATTTTTTTTTAAGACTGACAATTTTAGCCACTTGTTCCGTGTTTTTATAACATGGAACAGCCTTTTTTTATAATAGGTTTTTTCTACAACAGTTTTATAACAAGCTGATAAGGCTTGTTTCCAAGATTTCCTTCCGTATACATTCCTAAAAATTGATCATCTCGATGTTACAAATGTTTGCAAAGGTAATTCTGCAGAAACTAGAATAAGAACTAACAAAATCAGACAATTTGCCAAGAAACAACTCTTACAAAAATTTGCTTAGCCATATTTGGAATACATATTAAATTCCTGAAAGTCAACAACATTGCAAATCCAAATGTTTTTTAACATAAAGTTTTTTTATATTACAATTATCTTTTAAATATTATATATTTATACAAGTGAATATATAAAAAAAAAAAAAAATAAAACTGAAATCCAGCCTTGCAACTAAAAGTGGTTTAGCAATATTTTGAAAAGTAGATTCATTATTTTCAAATGCTATAATAAAAAAATAAAAAAAAAAAAAAAAAAACAGTTCACGTGGCTACGCCAAATTTAACAGAAAGATTGCCAATAACTGGGCTTTTTGGACCGTCCAAATGGGGCCAAAGAACAGTAAATAACAAAACCAAAGGGTATAAGTAACTTTTAGGAGCGGGAACTGGCGCTGGTGTTGGCAAAACTCATCAGTGCCATCTAGTATATCGCAACACTTGGCTTTTATTCATGCTCTGTAATCATTTTTCTGTCAGGGATTGAGATCAGACACTTATTACCACCATTATTTTACAATTTATTCTTATTATCATACTAAAAAAGTCAAGTATCGCCAAATGTTAGATGGTGCTGATCATTTTTTTTGGTCGGCACTAGCGCCATTTCCCACTTTTAAAGTCACCTCTTTGGGAGAAACTTTAAACATATTGGGCTGAGGAGCGTTTAAGGCTGTTTTGGTCTCAGGCGACAAGATGCTGCAACAAATACGAGATTTTTAAATCGTCTTTTCTCTCTCCAGTGAAATTTGTAACAGTAGACTGAGTTATACACAATAGTATGAAATTCATTTTATCTTGCACTTTGTTCATATTCCGAAAAAAAAAACTATTTATGTCAGGCGTTAAAAAGTATGTTTTAAACAAATTTACTCATATATCATCAGGCATCAGTAAAAAAAGGAATTAAATTACAGCTCTTTCAGTCTTTCAAGCACTGGGGTTTTGAACCACCAAAATCACACTGTCTCCACGCAAAAACATCTTGGCAATGTAACGATCCTTGTTCATAGGTTTTTTCTTCGCCCCTTTGCCACTCTTGGCTGTCTCTGTCCACATTTCTCTGACTTGCTCCAAAACCATGTTGAAATGACGGTCAAATGCTAAAAAAAAAAAAAACAAATTAAATGAACTAAGATGGTTGAAACCTGACAAAACTCCACAAAGAAAACAAAATTAAAAAACATTATAAGAAAAATCGTGTAGTAAAAAGATATACTGGAAAACAGATATTTGACCCCAAGAAAACGTCAAAATCAGCTTTTCCATATATAACCCTAATGGCTATTATAACTGTAATGTCCTGCCATATTACTTGGTAAGAAAGTCTGTTAGAATTTCTAATTTACGACACTACGGTTTTCAGCCATTATAAAACCCGGACGAAAAAACGCATATTGTTCGGACTATAGACCAAATTGGTAATAATTGGTAACATTTAAGTTTTATTGACAAAAAAATCACTACCATAAAAATCCGGCGGTTCTTTCGTTTAGTTCAAAAAAAGAAGAAAAAAAAACCACAGAAGCTAAAATGGGACAGTCCCAGAGCAACTACTCGAGTATGTACTACTATTACTGCTAATAATTTACCACAGCACCAAGCCGCCTGAGATCAACACAGCTACGCACACTCTTCCTCCAACCCAATCTATTCAAGCACTCCCTCGTTACACCCTCCCAGGAAGTTGTCATTTCCTTTAAATCTTTATTTATGACATCCTCGCAGACAAGAACGACCTGCTTTCCGTTTAGCCCCAGACGAGTGGCCAGAAAGGATAATCTTCGGCAATCTGTCACCCTTCATCCGCAGAACATGGCCCAGCCATCTCAACTTTCTTTCACTATAGCCCTAGAAAGCAGGATTGAACAACGTTTTTCGTAGAACCTAATGTTTTAAATATGGTTAGTCAGCCAGGTACCCAGGACAAACCGTAGGCAATTTCTGTGGAAAACATCTAGTAAATCTTCATCTGCTTTTCAGAGCACCCATGCTTCGGAGCCATATTTGACCACTGTCACCACTGTACCTTCCAATATTCTTCTTCTTCTTCTTATTCAGCAGACGGGCTTTTCAGTTGATACTATTTAGCCCTTTTCCTATTGGCTCACTCTGTGAGATCGACAGAGCTATGGAGCTGGTTTGTCTTGTATGATTTGTATCTGCTCAGATTTCTTGAAGTATATCTTTTGATACCAGCAGTTGAATTATAAGAGAGTATATATTGATCTCTGTGCTCTGCGGGAGAGTATGGTCAGCAAGGATCTTGGCTGTTAGTGGAATTTTGTGGTGTTTGAAGCATTCTACCATTTTACGTCGCAGGGTATACTGTGCAGACGTCAGCATATTACATTCAAATAGGCAGTGATCTATTGTTTCATTCTTAAGATTACATGACCTGCAAAGGGGGGGACGAGGGAACTTCGCCACTTGAATTAGGAATCTGATATGAAAATGCCTGAAAATTTAGCCCATTTGAACCTGACCGAATCCTATGATAAATCTTGGAAAGGTGCTTACTTGGGAAAGGTGATGGGGTAGGATTCTTATTAATTATCAGTACCTCTGTAAATCTCCAGCGGTAAATATCTCTAATGGGGATTGGTCTCCCACTTGGCTGGTCAATATTTAAAGCATTTTTGGCTATTTCATCTGCCTTATGGTTACCTATTATACCTGAGTGGCTTGGAATATACTGTATATGAGTTAAAATACCTTTTGAAGCAAAAATATCAATAATCCTAAGACAAAGAAATGTGTCAATATCCATCTTATTTTGAGAAGCTGACGAAAGAAGCTCTAGGCTTGACAAAGAATCAGAATATATTATAATATTTTTAATATTAACTTTCATATATTCATTAACCATGAGGAAATCTAGTGCCATGATTATGGCGTTTAGCTCGGCAGACATTACAGATGAATTATCTTGTAATCTCTCTCCTAAAGCGATATTATGGGTTGGGAAGAAAGCTCCGCTTGCCACTTTCTCATTCATTTTGGACCCATCTACAAAATTTGGAAATAGTTTTTATAAGCAACATTATTTAGTTCGGCAAATTTTTTCTGAATAAAAGAAATGGGGGTAAGTTCTTTGGTCCACTTTGAGAAGTCAGTCTTTATCCTGGGGGTTGACCAACTCCATGAGGGGGTTTGGGGGAATGTGGGTGTAATAGATTTTACTGGCACTGGGAACTTCTTCTGGGTATTTCCATATTCATTTGAAATGCCTCTAAACATAGATGGATTTCTTAACCAGTTATCCATGTATGTTTGAGAATTATTGGCTTCAATTTTGTAAGGTACTTAATTAGTAGAGATCTTCTTCTTTCATTTATTGGTGATAGTCCACTCTCAGTAAGCAGAAACTTAGTTTTTGTTGGTTTCCTAAGACCAAATATAAGACGAATTATATCATTTTGTGTCGTTTCGATTTTTTGCATGTGGGTCTTAGCACAAGCACCATACACTATGAGGCCATAATCAATATGGGGTCTTATATATGATTTATAAAATTGGATTAGTGTTTTCTCATTACAGCCCCAAGGTGTGGCTAGTAGCCTTTTAATTATTCTTGTTTTTCTATAGCACTTTTTTATTGTATTTGTGATGTGGAGGTGGAAATTTAGTTTTTGGTCAAGTATGAGCCCTAGGTAATTAATTTGATTGTCCTCTGGGATAAGTATTCCATTTAATGTTAGCCTAGCATCATAATGATTTCGCTTATGGTGGAATTGGATAATTTTTGACTTTGTGGGTGCAGTAGGTAAAATGGACTTTTGGGAGAACTTTTCAAATTGGAAAAGTGCATTTTGCAACTTTGAATGCGTAATCTCGAAGGTATTGCCAGTTGCCCATAATACCAGATCGTCAGCGTACTGTAGATTGGTATGTGGGAGGTTCATGTCCCACAGAAAAAGTGAAAATAGGAGGCAGCTCAGGACTGCACCCTGTGGAAGGCCTTTAGTTATTGAAGTTTTGGGTGAAGAGGCTGAACCTACACAAACAATGAAACTTCGGTTTTCTATAAAGGATTTTATGAAGGATACAAGTTTGGGGGGTAGTCCAAGGTTTGTAAGTTTAACTAATAGAATCTGGTGGTCAACATTATCATAAGCTCCTTCAAAATCTAGGAATGCAGCAGTTAAGACATTATTTTTTGATAGGGATTCATTTATTGCATTTGTTAACACTATGAAAGCATCTGTTGATGAGTGGTGTTTCCTGAAGCCAGTTTGAGTATGAGGTATCAGATTATTCTTCTCAACAAACCAAAGCAGCCGATGGTAAATCATTTTCTCCATTAATTTTCCCAGCACTGGGGTAATCATTCTGGGTCTATATGACTGAGGGTCATAAATAATAATTAGATGGTGCAGTTCCTATGTTTTTCCTGTCATGTATTTTTGTATATTCAAGTGGATTTTTTTAACTACCCTATTAAAGAAGATGCCTACTCACTTCCTGCAAGGTAAAAATAAGCATCAACCACTTTTTTGTTGATGGTTGAATGGTTTTATGTAGTTCAAGGGGTATGTTTCCTTGACATGATGTGTTCTTATGGTTTTCCTATGTATATTTTGCATTTAGAACTCGGCATATTTAATGGTACCATATCTAATGATGATAAGCCTTAAATTTGAAACTTCCTCCAATTTATCTAATTCATAATTAATTAATAAAAATAACTAATTCATTTTCGACAATGTTAAATAGAATTACTAATGTTATTATGATTGGGATCAATGGTTGACTCCAGCAACTGTGCTAGTTCTTCAGCCTATTTATCTACAAGTTTCCAGGAATACCTCCTCAAGATGCAAGGAATGAGCATCTTCATTGTAAAATGTTTGTTTAACCTTGTTCTCTTGGATACAAGAGGGTAGCATTTATGCTAACTAGTAAGGAAAATGCACTATGCCCTTTTAATCAGGACTTTTGGCCCTAATATCCAAGCCTTTGAAACATTATAATAAACTTCTTTACATCACTACAAAAAACCTCCAAAGTAATATCTAAAATGTATGTTGTAAGATATACTATTGAGAATATGACATCAATAGGTTTGTCATAGTACAACACGTCACCTCCCTCTACTTCAAACAATTTATTACTGCATCATAAGCATAACCAGGTAATCAACACAGTAAGATTTAATCTTTGACCTTGTGCATTACCCAGTCATCTTAAATAAACACATCCAAAAATCGCCATTTAGCCTTGAAAACTGCCTGTTACTTTAAAATTTCCTTAAATCACAGCTTGGAGCAAATCTAAGGACTTCCATTCTTGCTCCATAATGACTTCTGTAGGCTGTTTGATGCAGTTACTTGCTACATTTGGGTTGAGGAATCAAGAGCTTCCCAGTTGTAGAGGGACACATGCTGTAGCCATTGTTTGTTGAGATTTTGCTTTAATGCACCTGCTGAATCAGCAGCCACTCTATCTTTAGAGATTTGATTCCACAAGTTTATTACTTGCTGGCTGAAGAAATGGCTTCTTTCTTGGATTGAGGAGTGTTTCTTGATGATTTTTGTGGAATGCCCTCTAGTCATAAATTTTTGCAACAAGCATTGATGCTTACCGCTATTCGTAATAATAAATAAATGAAATGATCAGGAAGAATATTTTTAGAAATAATTTTGTAGGCCATAATCATGTCACAATGCTCCCTCTAGTATATGAGAACAAGAATATTACTTCTCATAGTAATGATGACTCATTCTTCTTGGTAATTAATGCTTTGCATCTTTGGTATCTCCAAAGGTGGAAATCAAGGTAGGAGGCATTAATATTGTTATGGTCAAACTCTCAAAACTGACTTGAAACTCAGGCCACCAAGGCACATTGCCTCTACAAGCAATGAAAACAAAAATCAATAAAGCATAAAGTGCTGCTGGGCTAGTGATGCCCTGTTGAACATGGTATTTTGATATAGGAATTTACTGTCTCCTATTATGTTTATAGATAGGCCTTCCTTTCTATATTCAAGGTGTCCACCATGTTCTCCTTTAGTCCAAATGCCCCACCAGCCAGCTTCTGAATAGCTGGTGCTGGCAATAGTTTTCCCTTAAAAGAGAAGGGAGAGTTAGCAACCACTTGTCAGTCATGAATGACAAGCAGCATTTGATCCTTGGTACTATCAAATGAATTTCTTTCTCTCACCTCAGACTGCTTCTTAAGGGATCTTTTCAATTGCAATGGTGAGAGCTTCATCTGTTCAGCACAGTGGACTCCCAGGGTATGATTTTTTTTTAAATTTGTTTATTTATTAATACCAAATACAGTAAGCTTTCAAGCTTGTCACACTAAACATAATAAAAAGAAAATATGACAATGCTGACAACATAAAGCACACATACAAAACTATGAAAAATAACAAGTACAATAAACACTGACAAATAATACTATAAATGATTTACTGTGAAAATATGTTTCAGCTAGTTTTGTTTAGAATCTGTTTAGAAATTTTTGGCAGTTATTACTGGCTTACCATTACCAGCAAGATGTTGACGAGGATGGCCAGTAGCTGGACGGTCACTGAAATTAGCTGTGATAGGCAATTATTTGTGCTCACTACTCTTAGGTGTACCCTGAGAAGATTGTTACCACAAACCCAAAGGGGAGGCATATCTGGCAAGCCACTCAACAGGACTACCCTGACTGATCCAAGCCTCCATAAGCTGCTGATCCAAAAGCAAATACATCTGATTACTATAATGACCTGAATTTCTATATTATTTGAAGTAAACTGGGTCAACTTCCTTGATTAACAGGGATAGGTGAATGTCTTTAAGGAAACATTCACATCTCATCCCTGGGAATGGGAGGTGAAAATTAAGTTTAAAGGAGCTTTTACATACACATAAAAAGTACATTACCCATTTCCCTGTGCATGGGAACTTGCAGCCCACACTGCATAACAAATCCTTCACTAGATCAAAAACAGACTTTTAAGGCATTCTTCAGTTTATCAAAAAATGGCTTCCACATTATTACTGTTATGAGCTTATTCCATTGCAAAATAATGAAAATGAAAAAAAAAACTTGTTTGAAGCTTGAGGGCAAAATAATTTCAAACCAAATTCTCTATAACAGTCATGAGTGTTCCAGACATAAAATTAATCTACCCCTTAAAAACTCCATCGAGATGGGAGGAGGAGTTGTTGTTAAAGAACAGGAGTGACCCTTTGAAGGTCACTATCAATAAGTTAACCTGTCAGTGGCCTTTTTTAAGTAAAAAACAACAGATAAAAAAGATTACAAATAGAACAACACAAAAATCCAATGATAGGAAAATGAGCTTCCCAACATGTAATGAATATATGGTGTGTTAGCAATGTTTTCCTAAACAAGGGGAGAGGGATTCATTTAAGGTATAAAATTTTATTTTAATATAAAATACCTTTAACTCTTCCAATAAGTTTCTTATTATTTCTGAGATTTATCAAGACCTGGCTGTTTTGGCGAACTGCATTGGTAAGAATTGAAAGAGGTCCAGTTTTGAACTCCTCTTCTTCCTGCTTCTCTAGTTCTTCAAAGGTCATCTCCTGCCTTGGTTTCGCCATTCTGCTATACTAAACCCCTTCTAATAAGCTAGAAATTCAATAATAATTACTACAGATGAACTCTTTACTAGTATGCAGAATCGAAGGAGCTATTAGAAATTTATGCTGTCTTCTTTATGCTGGTGTAGCCGTTTTTCTAGATTCTGATAGGTCCTGCCACCATAGTATTTGCCACAATTGCAGGGAATTTGATAAACGCCTCTTTTGCAAGTAACTGTTTTTTTTTTACTGGAGTTTAAGAAATTTGAGATTTTAAAATTATTAGTGAAAACTACATACAGATTATTTTTTTTCCAATTTTTTAATTGTGTTGTGATTTTTGGAATATATGGAAGATGGATAATATTTGAGGGCTTATCAGGAGACTCACATTGTGATATATCTTTGGTTTTACAGGAATGTTTTTTAGTCTACAGTTAAATATATCATTGACAAAAGGAATGGGGTAACCATTACCAAAAAGAATATCTCTGATAAAATTTATTTCTGCATTTATATACAAATTGGAACAAATGTTCAGGGCACAATCAATGAGAGAAACTACAACTGCTCTTTTAATTTGTGGGGGGGGATTTGAATTAAAATAAATACATCTATTGTTTTGCATTGGTTTTCTATAGATAGTAAAATCCAGTTTATCAGTATTACAAATAATTAACACATCTAAAAACAGTAATTTACTTTCAATTCAATTTCTAGGGTAAACTGCAAATTTTCATCATAAGTATTAAGATGATCTAAGAAACCCTGAAGTTCACTTTTCCTGTAATTCCAAAGTGAAATTACGTCATCCATGTAATGACCCCAATAAACGTGTTTAAAAAAATAATTTAATACCCAATTTTCAAGGTTGTTGACATAAATATTTGCCAGTAGCCCAGATAAAGGAGCTCCCATGGTTAACCCATTTATTTGCTGATAAAAGGAGTCACAAAATTGAAAATCCATAGAAAACTTAATACCGATTTTGACTAGAATCATTAAAACTTCACAATCAATTCCTGTTGCTGAAACCATGATTATGTGATAATTATATAATCATATTATTATATAATATTATTATATTATATTATGATTATTATATATATCATTATCATGATTATTATATTTCTTCTATTTCATGTAGTTAACTATAGCTCAGAAATAGCCACATCTATGTTTGTATACATGGAGACAATGTCAAAACTACTAACTATTTTCTGAAATACTTGTGTTACTAATTTTTTTTTTAACTAAATTTGCTGAATTCCAAATATAGAAATTTTGGGAATACAATACAGGTTTGAAAGCTGTGCAAAGCCATTTTCCAATATTAGAAACAGGGGATAAAGTACATGCTATGATAGGTCTTAAGGGAATACTTTGCTTATGTATTTTTGGTAAACCACTGAATTTTGGACAGAAACCACCATGGGGAAAAAATTTATATATTTTCCATTGTTGTGCTGAAGATGACCCTTGAACATAGGGCCAAAATATCCCCTGAATTAAATTCCACTTTCTTGAAAAAAAATCTCCTTGAAAAAAATTTTGTTTGATATATTTGAGGCAATGAAGGATTAGACTTTTTAATTTAAGGAATGAGTTACTTATGTTTACTCTGAGTCAGTAGCTCAATTACTGTGTATTTATTTACCTGCATTTGTGACAATACACCATGCTCCTGATGGTTCCAGATATAACCTAGCATAAATCTATTCATTGTTTTGATCTTGTAGTACATGATGTGATCTTGTAAACTAGCTAAATATATTCTTGATCAAATGAAATCTTATCCATCAGAGTGATTAAGATAGAATTGTGGGACAAAATATGCAAAATGAATTAGAAATGTGAATAACAAAAAAAGACCATTTCATTAATAGTCTAGAAACATAGCCAGCTACAAATTAATAAAGCAAAAATTTCCATGTTTAAGGTTTTCTTTTTGAGTTTTGTATAGCCTCATTCCTAGAACTATATATGGGAGATTTAAGGGGGGGGGGTGCATTGTTACAATGTAAATATGATGCTTGGAAAGAACATAAAACAATGAAGGTAATAGCCTATTACTTTTATTAATACATTTCCTTCTATAGGGCCACTAACACAAGCTGTTTTTTTTTCACTTCATCAAAAGTGACCTTACTTTAATCTGTTTAGGTTACATTTATTTTTGGTAATCCTAGAGAATAGCATCACTCCATAATAAAAGAGAGGCATGTTTGGATTGATCTCCAAAAGTTTGGACAAACATCACATTTTTTTTTGAAAAAAAAAATGGACAAACATCTGTTTTTTACTGGAATTCTGACAAAATTCAGAAGTTGGATGTGATCATTATTTTTCCCCCAAAAGAGGGCTACAACATCAACACTAAACAAACTAAAAGTAGTTGGTGTCATATAACCCTCTGCAACAAACTACAACTCCTAGACGCTGGGATAAGATACAAGAGCCACATGTCACTGGCTAAAGGCTTGTTTGTTATAGGCAATGAAAGACTACATTAAAAAAAGAAAAAGAAAGAAAAAAGAGGAACAGAAAAAGAGACCATCATACAACCCCTTCTATAGCCCCAATAACAGTAAATCTATGCCTTTTCCTATGATTTAACTTGCAAGAAAGTGATTACTTAATATAATATAATAGAATTAATATAATGAATACTTAATACTCTTTTTTATGATGCTCTTTCCAAGATACAGAATTGTTGACAGGATCATTTAAAAGCTATTTTTATAAATAAATAGCTTTAAGCTGGTTTTTTCACTTTACACCATAGTCTGAAAACTGCAAACAAGATAATATGTTACATTTTGGAGCCCCATTAAGATTTCTAGATGGAATTTGCCCTAAAAGCAACTACTATATTTGGAAAGAGCATAAAAAAGACATCAATGATTTATTCACTGGTAAATATTAGGCAGTCCACATTTCTGGTCTACAAATAAAGTGAAACATTCCACTAAATGCCTTTTTTATGTTCTTTCTGATTATTATAATTGCTTTTGTCACAAATTCAATTTTAAGCCCTTTATAGACCCTCAAAGATAATATCCTTTTCTCTTATTTCAGATATTGTTTATATACCTTTGCTAGCATCACTCTTTTTAAAACCTGTTCACCCACAAATTCAACTGACATTGACAAAATTGAAGAATAAAAAACACAGGATATATATATATATATATATATATATATATATATATATATATATATATATATATATATATATATATATATATATATATATATATATATATATATATATATGAGCTATATATTTGGGTAAGGTTTTAAAGGTTAAAATTGAATTTGCAAAAGACAAAAAAAACAATGATTATATTTGGAAAGAGTATAAAAGAAGACATTGTGTGGTATGTTTCACTTTATTCTCAGCTCACAAATGTGGACTGCCCAATATTTACCTTTGTCCTAGCTAAATTATATATAAAAGTGTATAAGCCTAGTTCAGTGGCTCTTGAAGAGGAAACATGTCAAGTTCACAACTAATGCTTCATAATATGCAGAATAATTGTAGCAAATAAATTTTGTGTTCAGTCCTGCCATATTTACCCCCCCCCCTTAACCTAATGTTCAAAATATATAGCTTAAATTATATAGTTCCAATGCATTCTGTCACCTATCACTCTTACTTTGACAAAGTTGATTCAATTTGTGGGTACATGGGTTGAAACAAGAGAAACACATTGGAAGAATATACTGGAAATACATAATTTGGGTTTACCCTGTATGCAGCACAAAGAGTCAAAGTTAGTCAAGTCAAAGGGGTAGGTTATCAGATGGCTTGACAAAGAGTCAGAATAGACTATAATATTTTGTAAATTAGCCATCAAAGGTTGATATTCATGAAGTGCACCAGTGTGAAATTGAGCAAAACTATGTGAAACTCAAACCATTCAATTGGATACCATTCCAATCCTTGTTACCAAATAAGAATTGAGAAGAATTGTACATACCCATGAAATGCTAAAAATCTAAGCTATGCACCAATACAGTTATTATTATAATTATTTAAGATTAAACACTTGAAATTGTTAATTTATTGACTTGCCTAGAAGGTCCTCTTTTTGAAAATACCAATTACCCTATTTTAATGTATACATCCTTTCTGTGTTTCAGTTTAATTCACATGTTAACAGAAAGCTGATTGTCTTCTGATTCTAAAAATGTAACTTTTATTGCTTGATGTTAATTCTATAAATCATAAACATTAAACATAATTTTTTTTTGTCATGTTTCCCAAAAAGAGATATAATCCTAGTTTAGTTACTTTTTGCTGTCTTTGAAAGGGTTAATAAAATGAAACCTGTAGTGAATTCAGGGTCAAAAGCATCCTCTGGGAAGGGCTTTATTCTCTGGGAAGGTCTGGGAGGGTTAACATCCTCTGGGATGTTAACCCTCTTCTGATATAAGTCTTAGAAATTTGCCTACTAGACACTTGACCTATTGGAATTTTGAAAGAACAACATTTTACCTTAATTTTCAATTACAAGTAACTATTTTTCTGGTTTTATTCTGAAAATGCAATTCTTGTTATTTGAGTAAAATTTTAAGCCATATGAATGGTCTTTTTTCTAAATTTAAGAAGTATTTGCAACATACTGTATTTGCAGATTTTTGAAACCTCATAAATTGGGACTGAGCAAAGTTGTTAAGCTGAAAACAATGGAGAAATTCTAGTTTAAGCTACCTTTTGCTATGCTGGAAAGGGGGTAGGTTATCAAAGTGAAACTTTCAGTAATGGTTCTATAGACTAAAGCATGTCCCAGGAAGGTATTTTGAAGTACCTACCTCTACTCCTCTCTCTAGAGGGCCCTGACCTTTAAAAATCTCTATTTTATTAAAGTGAAACCTTGAAAAATAGATCATCTGCTTAAATGAAGTACAAAATGATGTTTTCAGCTTCACAGCTTTGTTCAATCCTAATTTATAAGGTTTTGAATATCTACAAATATATTTCCCAAATTAGGAAAAAAAATTTGCATGGCTCTAAATTATACTAAAAAATCAGGAATTGAATATTTGGAACTAAAACCAAAGAAAAAGAAACCAATAACTGAAAATTAAGGCAAAATGTTGTACACCAGTACACCTGTCTAGCAGGCAAATTTCCAAGACTGGGAAATCAGTTTGGCAATACCTTCCCAAAGTATGATTTTGGCCCTGGACCCATTACTAAAATTTCATTTTCATAACCTAACCCCTTTCCAAAATGGCAAAAAGTAGCTTAAACTAGAATTTTACAGTGCAACAAAATTGTTTTCAGCTTCATAACTTTGCTCAATCCTAATATATAAGCTTTTAAAGATAAGCAAATAGATTTCCTGAGTTTTGAAGAAAAAACAAAAAAACATTGATATGGCTTAAAATTCTACTCAAATAACAGGAATGGCATTTTCAGAACTAAAACAAGAGAATAAGATACTGATAACTGGAAATACAGTTAAAATATTGCTTTGTCAAAATTTCAGTAGTTATAGAACTGTCATGTAGACATATTTCAGGACCCTCTAGAGAGAGAAGCAGTGGAGGTAGGTACTTCAAAATACTTAATTGACTTCTTACTATCTCAGAAAGGGTTTAGGTTAAGAAAATGAAACTTTCAGGAATGAGTCTACAGACTAAAGTATGTCTGGGGTAGGTATTTTGAAGCAACTACCTCACTCCTCCCTCTAGAGGGCCCTGACCTTTGATGACCTTTAAAACTATGTGTCTTATAAAAGTGAAACCTTGCAAAATAGATCTTCTGCTTAATTGAAGTACAACAAAATTGTTTTCAGCTTCATAACCTTGCTCAATTCTATTTTATAAGGTTTCAAAGATATGCAAAAACATTTCCTAAATTTTGAAAGAAAAAATTGATATGGCTCAGAATTCTACTCAAATAACAGGAATTGCATTTTCAGAAGTTAAGGCAGACAAAAAGCAACTAGTAGCTGAAAATTAAGGATCTTCTAGGCACCAACATAAGATGGTTTAGCAGCAACATAAAATTAAGGCACCAACATAAAAGGGTTTAGGTTAGGAAAATGAAACTTTCAGGAATGAATCTACAGACTAAAGTATGTCCCAGGAGGGTATTTTGAAGCAACTACCTCAACTCCTTCTACTCTCTAGAGGGCCCTGACCTTTGAAAATGTGGGTTGTAAAAGTGAAACTTTGCAAAAAAGATTTTCTGCTTAACTGAAGTACAACAAAATTGTTTTCAGCTTCACAACTTTGCTCAATTCCATTTTAAAGGTTTTAAATATATTCAAATACATTTCCTAAATTTTGAAAAAAAGACATTGATATGGCTCAGAATTCTACTCAACTAACAGGAATTGCATTTTCAGAACTAAAGACAGAGAAAAAGCAACTAGTAACTGAAAATTAAGGTAAAATGTTGTTTTGTCAAAATTTCAATAGATATAGACCTGTCATGCAGGCAAATTTCAGGGCCCTCTAGAGGGAGAAGGAGTGGAGATGGGTACTTTAAAATACCTTTCTGGGACATACTTTAGCCTGTAGACCCATCCCTGAAAGTTTCATTTTCTTAACCTAAACCCTTTCTGAGATAGCAAGAAGTCAATTAACTAGAATTTTACCAAGAATAGTTTGATGGTAGCCTAATCTCAACTAAGCCCTTAGACTGCTGATCAGAATAGAATGAAGAACTATATTTGCAAAAAAATGGCCTAAGAAGTAACCTAAGCTAAGGCCAGAAACTGCAGATTTAAAAAAAATTGTTTTCTGTCAAAAGGTGTAGGCCTAAGCTCTTTACCACAGCTTAGATACTAATAACAATTATGAAAACTCAATTTATTTTTGGAACACAGTGTGCAGTAGCAATACTAGTGGCTGGAGACAGGAAACTGGCAACAGCTTTGATACCAATATTGGTATCGAAGCTGTGTATGCAAAAAACAAAATTACATTCCCACCTATGGTGTTATAGTAGGCTTACAATCTAGGCTACATGTCAGAGCATGGGCTTGGAGGAGGTGCCAAGTTTAGAGCTCTGTACCAAAAGCTTCTCATTGACAAGATAGGAGTTTTCATAACTGTATCCAAGCTGTGCTCTTAACACAGCAGTTTAGTCTACTAAGACCAGGGCTAGGCTATGAAATGTTACCACTGTTATTCCTTGGGCTAAAGAAAAATCATAGCAAACATGTTTATGAATAGCATTTTCTTGAAGAAAATTTCAAAAGAAAGATAAGCCATAGAATACAAACGCAAATTAGGCTAGTCTAAAACTAAGCGTCCATAAAAATTAACCTGAGTTAGAATCCTAATCGTCGTTTCTTCCAAAAACATTTCTTCTAGGCCAAAAATATGGACGTTCATTTTAGAATAGAGATGGCGAAGTAATAGTCCAGTACTTGCACGTATATTTTACCCCTCCTTCCTTATGCTTTGGTCGAAAAACTTCACTTGTCCGTTACGACCTCTTCTCCCCGTTGGCAGACGGGCCTCCAAAGATGTTTTCATCACGAGGTGACACTGATCTCCTAGGATTTTGACTAAATCCCTTTCAACTTTATCTCTCTTTTTGCGGTTTGCGTCAACGACTTGGTGAGAACACCTTTTTTAACATAAATGCCTTTTGGAGTCTACTTCATTCTCCTTTTGGCTTCATGAAAATTGCCATTTGCAGGAGATGAAGGTTAAACATGGGACACTTCTGCAAGTTTGTCCTTGTATACGATAGTCCACCATCTTACGAAACTTATGTCATTACTCTTTAGCAATGTTTCAAAGTAATATTACCAACCCGTTTGACTAAAACTCGGGTGATCTTGTACGGCAACCAGTCTTAAGGCTATAAAGACATTTTTTGGCTGGAAAACCAGCTCCTAGCTCAACTATCTACTATGGGTTATCTCCCCTAGTTGCAGATAAGGGGACTTTTGCAACTAGTTGCAAAATATTTGTAGGCATGAATGCATTAAAAATCGGAGGTAATAGACCTGGGATTCTCTGTGGAGGGTTTCGACTCTTGTTAATAGACGAGTATCGCCAGGTGCTGAAAACCATGCTGTGACCATAATGGGTCCAGGATTGCACAAAACCTCAATTCAACTTGATGTCGCAGGGACTTCTTGCTAGCCGGTTTAAGCGCTTCTGTGTATACCTGAGAAGATGTGTTGGTTCCCATCCTGTTGGACGGACTATTGGACATCCTGTCGAACAGATTTAATAATCGGATCATTACGTCCTAAATTGCCTTAGTTTGCATAATCGTAGTTAAAATAACTACAAAGCAAGGACGATAGTTCAAAAAGAAAACCCGACGATCCAAGAAATAATCGTAACTACCACGAACGATCCAGAAATGATGAGCGGAAAAAGCAAACAGATAAAAGAACTTCTTGGGTTATTAGCCCTGATAATAAGAACGTTTAGGCATTTAGGGACATGATAATGCCCCCAAAGCTCATCGTCTTAAATCATTGAGAGGTATCTGGTTTTAGAAAACTGTCATTACCATGGCTTCCAATATTCTAATTTCAGATCAAAGACTTATATTTTTATTCTTCTGCATATTTCTTGACTACAAAAAGGCCTGGCTATTCTATTTTCTTATATCCTGTTATATTTAATCCTCAAGTGAACTAAGAAATAATTGTAATATTTTCAAGCTATTTTAAGATGTAATCACTAAAAATATCCGTTTTGGGCTAAATTTAAATATATCGGAAAAAGGAATTGGCAAGCTTTCTTGAATCATTTAAACGTGTCGAGCTCAACATGTTCTTTAATAAATACATAGAGTGACTAGATTAACATTAATTGGGATCACAAGCAAAAAATATTCACAATTTTGAAGATTAACTTTCTGACTGAACTATTCTTTCATCACCTGGTTCATCTTGCCGTCCCTAGAAGAAATCAAGATTCAGTTATTTAATTAACTTATTGGGAAGAAAAAGAAGAAGAAATTAAAAAAGAGTTATGAAATGGAAATGAGATGAAAAAATGAAAGAATAAGATTTATTCTGTTCCTGACCATTAGTTAACAAACAGAAAGAAAAGAGAAACATAATGAAATGGAACTAAATATACACAACAACAAAACAGAAGATCTTTCAGAAAATCAACCATACAAAACAGATAGATTACACTTTAACATAGTAAGAGGAAAAATCTATTGTTCTGGGCAAGGAAACTTCTAGATTTATTCTGTCTTTAAGTAACAGTATCTGTAGCTCCCTATTTAGCTGTTACTCCTAAACTGCTGTCCCAAGATGGGGCATTAAGAAGGTTCTTACAATACTTATAATACTGAGACCAAAGAGCTCTTTTATCCCCTTCCGGCAGAATGGGTGATACTGGAAATAATGACAGAGTGTGCGGGATGACGAAACACTATAAAGGCGCGCAGGTAAAGAATTGTTTAGCAGTAAATTAAGACGAATTTTTCAGTTAGAACTTTCAAATAGATTTAAAGCCCTGAAAACGGAATTAGAACCAAATGCTGATGTCAAAAGTATGTGGGAGAAACTGAAAAGCACGTACAGAGAAGTTGAAGAGGAGAAATTAGGTTATAAGAAGAAAAGAAAGAAAGATGGATCTCCAAACAAACCTTGGAGCTGATTGATGCAGGAAAATCAGCCAAACCTTAGATTCTGTCGGCCTCAGACACATCTGAATTGATTGTTGTGCAAGACTCATATAGAGAAATAGACAAACAAGTAAAGAAGAGTGCCCCAGGCCGACAAAAGGCAACTTATTGAACAAAAAGCAGCTTTGGTAGAAGAAGCAGCAAAGAAGGGAGATTCGAAAACAGTCTATAAATTAACCAATCAGATGATAGGAGTCAGGCCTAACAGGACTAATCTAGTAAAGGACGAGAATGAAGTGCTTTAGACAACCCTTTTTAAGATTGACGAGAGGTGGGCAATCCATTTAAAAAACCTGCTAAATAGACCGAGAATAAATGACCGAGATATAATTCCTGACACTCAATTTATGATTCTTGATGTAAATGAAGAACCACCGTCTCCAGAAGAGATCATAGCCGCCAACAGACAGCTGCAGAACGAATAAATGCCAGGAGTAGATGCCATTATATCTGAGATGATGAAAGCTTCAGTCCGCGACTGCATGACAATTTGGGTTGAGCTGCTAACTCAGATATAGAGCGACCAGAAAGTGCCCCATGAGTGGACGAAAGGAACCATTATTAAGCTCTTCAAAAAAGGTGACACGCTTGTTTGTGGCAACTGGAGAGGAGATAACATAATGTCGATACCTAGTAAACTTATGTCAACTATTGTACTACAGCAGAAACTGGACCAACATCTTCGCGATGAACAACACGGCTTCCAATCTGGAAGATCATGTGTAGACCTAATTTTTACAGTGAGAATGCTAGTTGAAGACTCAAGAGAATGGAATAAAAAGCTATATCTTCTTTTCATTGACCTTGAAAAGGCCTTTGATTCGGCTGACCGAGAAATCTTATGGAAAATCCTCAAATACTATGGAATACCCCCCAAGATAGTAGAACTGAGTATCGCCCTGTATGAAGAAACAGAATGT